>NC_080838.1:73591838-73879338 GCF_030435755.1 Ochotona princeps
AATGGATTAGCATGTTCTAAGCAGTCTTGGTCAAATTTACTTCAAAGAAGTAAAGAGCCAAGGTTCTGTGAGAAAACTTCAAGCTCTGACATGGGAGGAACAGTGTGAGCTTTCAGAATAATTGGCAGAAACTATGTGGAATGCTTTTCTGCTCTGAGAGTTTAATGACAAATTTTTATCAGCCATGGGGAAGAAGCAAGGATTCATCTGATAGGTCTTGAAACAGCAGGGCACTCTTATCATTCATAGGCGTGAAATGCCAACTGGGGCAAAAGATCAAGTTGAGGCAGCAGTAACCAGGACTTACAGAAGAGCCTCTGGAAAGGCTCCCATGCCAAAGTGGCTATCTGTCTGTGAGCTACCCAACCTGCAGCAGCATGGCACCAAAGATCCTGGTGGAAAACTTAATTTAATTCAAATCCACCTTGCAACTCTGCTACCCATGTGTGTTATAATTGAATCCTAGCATAAGCCACAGTCTAAGGCCATTCAAAAGTCCATCTGGGGCCCAGTGCCTGCGATGCCAGCACCCAATATAGGCACTAGTTCAATTCCTGGTTGCTCCACTTCCTGATGTGGCCTGACAGAGCAGCAGAGAACAGCTCAAGTTCAGGACCCTGCATCTGTGTGGGGGAACTAGAAGAAGATCCTGACTTCTGGTTTCAGGTTGGCTCAGCTCCAGCCATTACAACCATTTGGTGAGTGAATCAGTAATGGAAGATCTCTCATCTCTGTCTCTTTCTCTCCCCTTCTTCTCTCTGTAACCCTGCCGTGCAAAAAAAAATTATTTAAAAAAGAGTACATATCTTCAGCCTGTTGAGGCTCAGAACAGTTAGAGAAAGTGCAAAAGAATTTCAGCATGAGACAAATAGAAAACATGTATAACACCAAGTAGCATAGTTCTATAGGACCACACACACACACACACACACACACACATATACAAATAAATCATATTGTGAAGTTAAAAATTCTGTCATCTAGATGCTGTGTAAATTCTATTATTTCCAATGGAGAAATAATTTATGTATTATTTAGTCTTATCTAGTAACTGGACGTTAAAAACATGTTACTCATTATCTTGAGATGAAATGCATACTTACTTTATGCATATCTCAATGTAGGATATTGGCAAGAAAAAATAACTGACTGATAAGAGTTATATTTGAGCATTTTTCTTTGTGAGGAAGAGGGTATATTTAAAAACATATTAAGGGGAGTAATTTATCTCTTAAGTAGCTAAAAGGAAATGATGATTTTTAAAATGTATTCTACAGATAATGAATTTGATTACACCCAGGTTACTGGTTTAGTTGAAGGAGTTACACACAGTGATGCACATTTTATAACAACTATGAGGGTGATAAATACTACTTCCCATGATGAAGCACTCACTATGAGCAGGAATGTAAAAAGCCAGAAATGTGTTATTGAGATGTTTTTTTTTTTATCATGGAGTAAATGGGTTCTCTTAAGCATCTCTAATGTGATGTGTAAGGACTATCGAGGAACACAGACACATATGCAGGAACACGGAATTTCTTATGATGGAGAAATAACACATGCCTCTAGCTCTTTTGAGCTCCAAATAAAGCAAGATTGAAATAGAGAGCTATAGAGTGCAGTACAAGACCATAGGAAAGTGAGCAACAGTGAATGCCATTATAATTTACCTAGTGATCTCTGATGTCCACCAATTAGATAATCAAATACTAAAATTAATTTAAGGCTGAATGTAATATGCTAGGGTAGCAGGTTAAAAATACCTAAATATAATCCTTCCTTAGAATTTTTTTTAATAACCAAGTTAACATTCACCCATTTCCTGACACAAGTGAGAAGATACATGGAGGAAGGAAAAAAAGCAAGCACTTACATAGTTCGCGTGTGTTAGTTCTAAATAACAGCACAGGGGAAGTATTACAATCCATGAAACACTGCATGAGTTACTTACTATTAACACATTAGGAGAAAGCTCAAGAGTAGGGGCTGGGCTGTTGTGTAGAGGCATGCAGAGGACATTTGTCAAACTGGGATTCTGCACTCATTTTAAATAGGTGACAAATTCGGCGCATTGTAAAATTAGCCTTTTTTATATAGAATTAAAAACTCAAACATCAGCAGTAGATGTCATCCAGTAAAGATGCAGATATGCCCACCTAGCTGGACCCATATTTCAATGAGGCTGCCTTTTTGGGATGACTGATAGTGATATATAGTGATGACTTTAATGAAGCTCTAAGACCAATGCTGGAATGACTAGCAGTAATAGAATAGTGAATTTCTAGCATTCGGTGCCTGACAATTGCAGTTGCTAGGATAATGGTTTTCTTACCACACAACTTCTGGGGTGTGGATATGGAACACTTGGCTCCTGACAGTTTTTTTTCCATACATCAATGGTTGCATGAGCCTGCTAGTGATTTCATAAATTTCTTTTCTGCTTGAACTAGCCAGAATCATTCAGTTGTTGCAATCAATAACCTTAATAATACTCATTATGTTGAATAGTGTCCACTTATTTGCAGCTTCACTTTGTGGGGTTCACATGGCCTGTGGTCAATTGAAGTCTGAAAATATAGTGCCTGTGCTGAATGTGCTACCCATCCATGGAGGAGTCAGTAGCTGTGATGCTTGTCGTTATGACTATTGAACTGCTTGTGTTCAAGTAATTCTTGCTTTAATTAATGATGGCCCCAAAACACATGTGCTGCTGGCAAATTGGGTTACTAACAAAGCAAAGTCATAAAGTGGTTCCTCTAAGTGAAATGGTGAAAATCCGTAAGGGAATAGAAGTATCATATGCTGAGGTTCTAAATTATGAGGATGATATACTCTTGTTAATCTCTCACTGTGACAAATTTATTGCATTTTATCATTAAGTACGTATGTATATGACAAAACAAAATACCAGAGTTTTAGTAGTGTCCATCGTTTCGGGCAAACTCCTAGTATTTTGAATCCTACCTCCCGCAAAACGCAGTCAACTAGTTCTGTGTAGACATATCGAAATACATGTACTTATGTATGTCACACTGTACTAGACAAAATGCTCTACTGTCTCAGTTGAGAGATAATATTTATTAATTCCCGATGCAATACCAAGCACTCTTCTAGGCTTGACCCATTGACATTATAATCACACGTTCTCACAGTCATTTAGGGTAAGACAATGGATGTATTTCCTTCCTTCTTTCCTTATTCAGAGTCATGAGTGATGGAATATTAGGATTGCTTCATCATCACTCATGTCTGTTAACAATCCCAAGAGCAGAACTATGACATCTGCCATTCAGCTTGAGGAACAGAGCATTTGTGGGCATATCAATCTATAAAGGAAGAGGAATTTCTGCTTTCATTCAAAAATTAGATTTTCTCAAAGCACATCATTAAATTTTGTTTGCTTTGCAATCTAACCCTAAAATATATTGCATTAAGTATTTTGGGGCCTGGCATGGTAGCATAGTGGTTAAAGATGCTCACCTTGCATGCACGGGATTCCATATAGGCGCCACTTCTAATCCCAGCAGCCCCACTTCACATCCAGCTCCCTGCCTGTGGCCAGGGAGAGCAGTTGAGGTTTGCACAAAGCCTTGGGACCTTGCACCCATGTGGGAGACTCAGAAGAAGCTCATGGCTCCTGGTTTTGGATTGGCTCAGCTCCAGCCATTGCGGCTGCTTGGGGAGTGAATCAATGATGGAAGATCTTCCTCTCTGTCTCTCCTCCTCTCTCTATATCTGAGTTTCTAATAAAAAAAAAAATAAAACAAATCTTTAAAAAACATGTATTTTTGCAAGTTTGGCTTTTTCAGAGAATTGGGACCTATGGCATTGTGTGTTTTACTTCTGTTTTTGTACTTGTATTGTGCTGCGTCCTCATTCTAATCAACCTCTGTAGTCTCCATAAGTTCTTTCTAAACACAAGCATATCGTTATCACTTCTTATTTATTTGATTTTTTATGGAGAAGATGTGAGAATGCAAAGGGAAATTGTTTGTTCTCTATTTGGTGTTTGTTTACATGTTTTGACACTGCTCATAATTAAAGTTTAACTAGTTTTCAAGTCATAGAAGAATATTCACCAAGGGTTCTGACTCTGCTTGGGTTTCAATTTCAAATTTATGTCAGTTGGCGTGACTCTCTGGGCAAGTTTGTGAAGCGTACATATCCCTCAATTTAACAACTGCAACATGAGGGCAGTATGTTTATTTTAACCTTGCAGAAATAATAAAATTTATATACTTGGAGCGCTTTGAGCAGCACATAAAGGTACTGACTAAATATTAGCTGCTGTAACTGCTGTTCTGATGAAACAGAGGAAGGGTGTTAAAACGATTACCCTACTCCTGTACTATAATTATTCTAGGCTTCCATGGATGTCTATACCCAAAATTTGTCATTTTCCATGTTTTTGATACCATTCTCCTTGTTTCAACCAGAAATCTAAAATGTTTCTTTTATTTTCACCTAGTGTATTCCATCTGCAACCATCTCTACTAATCCTATCTCCTAAATACCTCTAGAATGTATTAAAATTTCTCCATGTACACTATCAGTGTTAGTAGGACTAATCTCTGGGTGCCTTTTTTTCTTTTACAGCCTCAATCTGTACTCCATAGCAGCCATGATGTCGTGCTAAGCATAGATGTTAAAAATACAAATCTGATCAAACTCCCCTTACTCATGTCCTACTCTGCTTGTAATACAAGTCCATCTCACCATAGCATACAAACCTGAAATGATTCATGCTTACTTATCTGTCTCTATACATGCTTCCACTTTGATTTTTTTAATGCTCTTGCCATGCTAATCACTTTTCATCTCCCGTCCTGATATACAATTGACTTGGCTATTTAGGACCAGTAGAGACATTTTTTTTTACACTTGTGGACTATATTATACAAGTGTTTTTTTCAGTCTCACTGTATTAAATATTGTTGGGGTGTGCTCTTCTAAATACCCAAGCTTAATTATAGCACCCAGTGTCACACATCCACTTGGTTGCCAAAACTTACTTTTCTAAACACCAATCTGTATTTGTCAAGAATGTGTCCACCTTAATTACTTTAAATGGCATGGAAAACAGAGACAGAGTGAGAGAGAAAGAGAGCGAGCGAGCGACAGAGAGTGAGAGTTGTTTGGTTGAAATCAAGAATTAGACAAAAGTTGTCCTTGGTACATGAAAAATTACTGTTTTTGAGCAATACTAAAGTAATTGGTTACATTTGAGTGTAACAGGATAAACATGACAGGCATTTGTTGGCAAGGAAGTATGAGGAAACATCTATGAACATTCTGGAACACAACTCCCAGCTACCAGGCGTGTGTGCGGTATATACACTGTGCTGTATTTCACGCACTTCTTTAATTCTACTACGTAATAGCAGATTGGTTTTTGTTGTTGTTGTTTGTTTACAATTTAGGATGCCACCATAAACTCACTACTTATTTCACATATTGCCTTTAATTTGAGAGATACACAGAGACAGAAAAACAGATCAGAGAGAGGGAAATAGCTAGAAAGTTCCCATATATTATTTCACTCCCCAAATGCCCACAACTACTCAATAACCAAAGCTGGGAATCCAAAATTCAATCCAAATTCTCTACATGAATGACGAGGATCAAATTGCCTAAAGCATCATCTGTAGGGGCCAGGTATGGACCTGAGTACTCTGATGTGGGAGGGGGCACGTAACAATGGTTTACTCACTCTACACCAACTCTTGGTGTGGTATAATATTTGGAATATGCTAGGCTGGTATAATTTTTTAATGTGCATTTGTTTTTTTTAAATGTGTTTATCATTAAGGTTTTTTTTGGGGGGGAAGCACCTGTTCATGGTTTAAAGAACTGGAACTCTCAGTTTATAGAAGTAATTCCTATGGCTTATGGCTGTGAATGACAGTACATTCCTTTGGCCATTTAAAAATTATTTTTTTTGCAAGGCAGAAGGAAAGACAATGTGCCATTTGCTGAGTCAGTCCCCAAATAGCTGCAACCAAAAAACTGGGTCTGGAGAAATCATGAGAGTGATTAAACTGGAGTGCACTGGGTCACTGTGACTCAAACAGAAGATGAGCATGTGGCTTTATTTCATCCACTGAGCAGTTCAGATTTCAAAATGGTATCCTAATTTTAAAAAATCTGCTGGGCAATTTTGCATGTTGGAAAATCCAGCAGAACTAAAGGTGAATGTATTTCCTTTTCCTGAAAACTTACTTATTTTGAGAGGCAGAGCTAGAGAGAGAGCTAGAGAGAGAGAAAGAGAGAGGGATGGATATATATTGCTACCACTGGTTCACTCCTCAAATGGCTATAATAGCCAGGGCTTGGCAAGGCACTTCTTCCGTTTCTATCTTGGTGGGTGCAGGGGTCTATGCACTAGGTCCATCTTCCACTACCTTCTGAGGCCATTAGCAGAAACCTGGATAGGAATTGGAATAGCTTGAACTTAAACTGGTGCCCATATAGGATGCTGACATTATAGGCAGAGCCATAAACTGCCATGCATGGCACTAGCTCCTCATTCTGCATTTTCTTACTGTTAGTACCCTGCACCCAGCATCATACAACTGCTAATCATGCAGGATCTCCCTCCCCATTCTGAATCAACAGACTCATTTCTGCAAGTCAGCTTGTGTGTGGCACACCACACTTATCCTTACAGTTTGGTTATAGGACAGATTGTCACCCAAAGCCCACACACATTGTTTCTGTTTTTCTAAATAAGGAATTTCTGGGCTTTATCTCTTCCTACTGAGAACTGAAAGCTTTGTGTAATTATAGAGTCTAATTCTTTATTGCTACTCTTTAAGCATTCACTCATTCATGTAGCAAATATTTCTGAGTAGAATATGCCAAGTACTTTTTTCGGCTCCCAGGGAACATTTTTTAGTAGGGAAATCCATGGAATATGCCACCCACTTTGATTTTTATGAAGACAGTATGCACATCATATAACTGACAACACGATGAATTCATTACAGCAGTGTAATTAAGCTCAAGAAGATGTGTGCATGAGGCAAAAAGATGTTTCAGTTAATTTCTAAAACTGGATGTAGATCTGTCACCTGCAAGCTATTGTGCTTTGTGGGGAAGCAGCTCTGACTACAGGCTGCCTGATTCCTATCCTCGTGGAGTCTGAACATTATGTGGATTAATGAATGAGATGACTCTGAAAGAGATTAAGGGTAAGCAGAAGTTTTCAATAAGTGTGAGAATGGTCTGAGCAGTGAGAAGACCATGCACTGAAGGGAAATTTGAAGTATGACAAGTCTATGGAACTGTGGGAAGGCTGGTACAGATCATAAACCAAGCAGTGACTGTGATAGAAGACATTGCTGAACCTGTAGGGTATGCCCAAAAAAGGCACACAGTACATGTAAGAATGGGCACTATTACAACAGCTTATCTTGTACCCTATAGATGAGACATTGGGATCACTGAAGACTTTCTTTTTATTTTTTTGTACTAAGAGAAGGGCACCATCAGATCAGTACAGAATGAGAACACTCATTCATTAATGTGACAGACTGACGAAATCCAAGTGAGAGCACCTTGGGCAATGTGTCTTCAGCTGACAGCCAAGGAATAAGGCTGAGCTGAGCTTGGGTAGAACAGCAGCCTTGGAGAGACAGAACAGAGGCAGCGACACTGGAAGGAGTGCAGTCTCTCTCAGGCTTCTGACTGAAATGAAAGGACACATCATGATGCTGTCACCAAAAAAAAAAAAAAAGAGGAGACTTATAATATTTTGGCAATATTTCATAGTGATCTTAGAAAGCCACATTCTAAAGTGTGTAACAGTCTGAATACACAAGAATCGGGGAGCAATCTGACATCCATTCTATTCGTTCTTGTTCTTTATGCAGCTAAATGACTTCTTATTTTTTAATATACAAATTTATTTTATTCTGCCTTTTGGCATCCAACGTAAGTTTTTATTTCCATTCTGTGTCATTAGATTGCTTGATTTGGGGTTGTCTGAAATAAGATTTGCCCCTGATTTTACTTTCATTCTAGAATTGAGCCCCATCTAAAAAACTCAGTGTCCCTGTCCTTTTCCAAATCCCTGATGGAATCAAGTGACCACCAGTGGCTGATTTAGGTATAATTACTGTTGTACATTGGGATGTTTTTTGAGAAGAAGAGTATAGATAAGGTAGATACAACTAGCTTGTATAGTGCATAACATTCCTAGAGAAAATAAATGGGTAAGCATATTTTAGGGAAAAGAGATGTTTCATTTGGGGTTCTTTATGCCTTTATTACACCAACATAGAATGAGGTGTAGGACAACTGGATATTGTCTGAATTCAGATTCCTTCAAAAACAAACTGAGGCGAAATTTGGTATGCAGTAGTTAGATTGAAGGGAGCAGAGTTCTGCGGCTGTGGGAGTTCAAATGAATTTCCAAAATTTGATTTCAACTCATGTCAGAAATCTCTGGGTCTGAGATGCCTCCTCAGGATGATTCAGTGTTGATAGAACAGTGAGGGGCAGACTTTTGAACTCCTATATTGAACAGATTTTAGATGTAGGATTTACCAGAGAAAGAGGGTATGACTTTGAACAAAGCTGTTCTGTGCTAATCAGCACAGTTCCTGGAAAAGTCAGCTGAGAATCACTGCTCCAAGCAACTGTTTGAATAATTGCTTTAGTCTTCAAAAAAGGACCTTATTTCCCAACCTTAGCTTCTATTCTGGCTCTATTGTTAGTGATTGAAGCATTTGATTTTGTAATTACGATTGTGTAGATTGTAAGTGGAACTACACATTGAAATCCTAGATGGAGATAATATCAATGAAACGTTTCAAGAGATAAAGAGCTCTGTGAAATCCCAGCATTTGATGAGAAAAAGGAAGTGGTAACAGAAACTATAAAGGAACCAAGGAAGTAAATAATTGAAACTACAAATTTCAAAGATGAGTTATATGGGTTGTGTCCCCCAAGATTCATGCTTTGGAAAGTGAATTGCCGATATGATAGTGCTGAGAGGTGGATCTTGTGGACTTCAGACGGCCCCGTGGCTTAATGCTAATAGGAAAAGGCTTAACCTTTTTGTTTGTTTGTGGTTTTGTTTGTTTGTTTTGCCTCAAAGCTTGTTTCCTCCCTTTGGAGGATGCACCATTTAAGGGCTATCTTTGAGGCCGAGAGTAACCATTAATGGACACTAACACCTTCCATCCTCCAGTCTTCCCAGGTGTCTGAACTATGTGAAATAGATGCCTGGTTTTACAAATTGCCCACTCTCTGAGATTCTTGATTAAACAGCATTGATGGACTAAGATATGGGATAAGGGTGGGGGGAAAGTCATTAAATAAGCAAAACTAGAACATACATTGATTTTTTCTTGGGCCCTGTCCACCCTATACATTCGTGCTCTCCTTGTTTTTTTTTAATTTTTTTTTTTAATCTTTTTGGAAAGTCAGATTTACAGAGAGAAGAGACAATTGAGGAAAGATCTTCCATTTACTGATTCACTCCCCAAGTTACAGCAGTGGTAGGAGCTGAGCTGATCTGAAGCCAGGAGCCAGAAGTTTCTTCCAGGTCTCCCATGCAGGTGCAGGGTCCCAAGCCTCTGGACTTTCCCCTAGTGCTTTCCCAGGCCATAAGCAAGGAACAGACACCCATGCTGTTACCCTGGACCTGTGGTGTAGCCTGAGAACATGCTGAAAACCACCTCCCTCCCCATCTCTGCTTGTCAATATCTGATAGTATCAATATCAATTTCCAGTCCAGTTTGAATATTGCCATTTTTTTCATGAAAATGCACGGTCTTTTCAGAAACCATGACTTTCTCCTTTTCAAAAACAAAGGAAAATATTATTACCCCTATTTTATTTTTATTGCTGTTATATATGATAGCCACCACTTTCTTCTGTCATTTCTTATCCCAGGTGGAAAGCTTTTACGGATTATGAAATCAATATGCATTATTACTTTGATAGCTTCCATAGAACTGTGAAAAATTGTTCTACACTTATCTGATACTCAGTATGGAATAGGTGCACTGTGAGTCAAAGAGAAAGGTAAGGAATAAAGTAGCTTTTGAAGAAAGGAGTATGGAGGTAGGAATGAGAAGGACAGGGGCTCCTAACCAAAATATCCTACTGGAGCGCCTAATGAGGCGATTTTTCTTTGTAATGGTTTCCCTTTTTTCCCTTCAACTATTTTTTCTTTTCCTTTCCTTTCTTTCATTTCTAATTCTCTTCATTTATTTCCTTCCTTTTTTTTCCTTATTTGTTTGTATAACTTCAGTCAAATTAGGTCTGGTGTATATGTTGTCAAATTAAGTGACTTGGTTTTCACGGGTTATGGTTGGCATTAATGTTGGTTTTAGCATTTGTATAGATAACTTCCTGTAGTGAAATTACTGTGCTTATTCAATCTCAAGGATTTTGCAGTAGTTTGCAAACCTCCATAGATAGGACAAAAATTTCAAATTAAATTTTATATTTATCTTTTAGATACATTTCCTCTGAATCTAAAATAAAAGATATTGTAAAAATATCAGATAAAAACACTAACAAAATACCATGGGAAATCATTCGTTTTTCTTTCTCTTTTTACCTTAATTCCTAAATAGAAGAATTTGTATAAAACCCCTGAGTCAATTATCAAACAGAAATAGAATAGATGCCAAATGCAAAAGTTGTGAGGTAATGTGAGACATAGTATACCTAACGTTAACGAACCAGATGTAACGTGTAATTCATGAAAAATTATGCAAATTGAGTGGGCACAAGTTTTTTCACATTCATGCATGGCTTGTCAATAGCACCCACTTTTTTCATGAAATATTTGGAGACCCCCCAATGTGAAATTAAAATGTTTGTTGATTAAAATATTTTTTTCTATTAACTTTAATTACATTCCTATGTTGTCTGATTCTGACACTAATTTTAGTTTAGCCTTCATATATATAAGATTTTTTTTCCAAATTATATAGTCTAACAGATATCTGCTTACTTATTTTTCTAGGTCAGTAACTTTATTATTGACATATACAAAATAGCTTACAAGGTAAATTAGATACAAATGAACCTAGTATGAATTAGATAAAATTATAGCCTGATATATTTTGTATTTCTCGTTGCTCTAGTGACAAAGTGAGATTACAATAATTTTTAAATTTCCCTTCATGTAGCATCTTTGACAGCTTGATGTTGGCAAACAATCTTCTGGATTCGAGTTGTAGTTCTCTCTTGTGTGTGCTTAGTCATTGCTCAGTCACCAGGTCTAGGATCTTAAGCATCATTGTCTCATTTTTTTGGTCATAAATAGGAATGGTGACAGTACTCTCTAACAACTATTGCAGTAACATAATGAAACCACCAGTGCAAAAATATCTATAAATAATAATGCACAGATTACTTTACCAATCAGGAAGTTTAACTGTGTTTACTAATTTTCAGCATTTGTAAAGTGAAAACAAAGTTTAATATCAGTTGTGATACATTGTATGCTGGGAAATCCTCCTATTTTTTATATTTAATTGCTTTGAATAGCACTTCCCTGACAAAGTGTAAATAATTAACTAAAATCAAAAGAAGATTAAACCAAGAGGCAGTGTTACCTTCATACGATAGAAACACTTTTTTGTGTGAGAGCCGTATATATGTCAGACTATGAAATATAAGTGGGAAAGACAGCTCAAACAGAACGAAACATGCACTGGCGTTGGAGGAACCTGGAAGGGCTCAGGGCAGAATCACCAGGGCTCTAACATAAATTAAAGAAAATCAATAAAGTAGCTCCCTTGTCATCATTGTCAGATTTCCTGACTCAGATGTGAAGACAAAGAATGAACATAGCAACTGTCTTTTCATGAGGCATTCATTACTTTCTGTCACTTTTCCTATTCAGGAAGTACCAAAGTTGGAAAAAATAAACAACTTTTAACAGACTATGCATTTAAGTATGGATTCTTACATGAAAAGTACTCTATAAAATATAGTAAACAGCTGAAGACAATCTGCCTTTTCCAATTTGAGAATATTTCGTGTATCATGTCTTCTTTTCCTGTTGTTGGTTTTATTTAACAAACCTGGAGAAGGATTTGTCTTGGACCTCAATAATGGAATAAAGCATAAAAGCACATTTATGAAAGAATGAAGACATAACAAGGGAAAGCAGCCACATTCTCCATGATGACATACACAGTCTGTGCTGGAACTGCAGAGCTGCAAATGTGTGAGCCTTTGCCTATGTTCACAGGCATCACTAGAGGGCAACATACACTATGCCATTAATGGTCGCATAGCCCGGTGGGAAGTGTGGGATCTGGAGAGGAGCACAGAGTTGGAGAGGTAAGACAACAGCTACGTGAAACCGGTCCATCTGGGAAGAAAGCTGTTTACAACAATGCAGAAATGAAGAGCAAACAAATGCAAAGTATATATATTTTCTGTCCCCAGACAACAGAGGCATTAGTAACTGAGATGGGGAAAAGTTACAAGATGTGGAAACAGAGAAACTGACCACAGTCAAAACAGACTCGATTGTTGTAAATGACATTTTATTCTAAAAAAAGAAGGACTTGCTTCTAATTATTATGTAATCTTTTTTCAAATACAGCAGAAGGGTGTTTACATTTAACAGTTAGTGTATTGAGTACATAGTATGTACTGGGAAAAATCCTTTATTTATTTCATTCAGTCCTTATGATGTATTTGTGGAATGGCGCTGACATCACCTAGGTTTACACATGGGCCAACTGAAACTTGAGCGATTAACTTACCGTGCACATGGGCCACAAATCCAAGCTTTTGGTTCAGAGCCTGCAGTCTTTTTTTTTTTTTAAGATTTATTTATTTTTATTGCAAAGTCAGATATACAGAGAGGAGGAGAGACAGAGAGGAAGATATTCTGTCCAATGGTTCACTTCCCAAGTGACCGCAATGGCCAGTGCCGAGCCAATCCAAAACCAGGAGCCAGGAACTTTCCATGTCTCCCATGCAGGTGCAGGGTCCCAAGGCTTTGGGCCGTCCTTGACTGCTTTCCCGGGCCACAAGCAGGGAGCTGGATGGGAAGTGGAGCTGCGGGATTAGTAACAGTGCCTATATGGGGTCCCGGGGCTTTCAAGGCGAGGGCTTTAGCCGCTAGGCTACGGTGCCGGGCCCACAGAGCCTGCAGTCTTAAAAGCCTGCAGTGTGCTTTTATTACTTTTTGCGGATAGAAAATGGCTCAGTGGGACAGTTGAATCTTTAGGCACCTCCACCAGAAAAACAGAACATTGGCAGAGAAATTTACAAAATCATTAAAGCTTTTCTTATTTTGCTATGCCACACAATTGCATGGAAACTGTACTCAAATTCTGATTTCTTGTTAAATTCATGGAAGATGTTGGAACATTTGTGTGTTTAAAATTAATCTGGCTCAATGTCAACCTAAGGAGACTGTTAACACAATTTTAAGTTTCAGGATATATGTTCATGTGAATCTATTCTTTAGTGGGTCCCTTTAGATGAATTTGTTCATTTTAAACTAGGGTAATGTTAGGATTATGCATCCATTCAATTGTTCATCCATTTGTTCAGAACTTTTAATTATTTATTTTCATATAATTGAAAGAGCCAATTAGGGAGAGAGGAGGAATGAGATAGACAGAGAAAGATCTGTCTCCTGTTTATTTCTCCAATGTCCGCAAAAGAACAACTGTCAGGGTATTGGCTGGGCTGACCGGAGCTTGGGCTCTAGCCAGGTGACCATGGTTAGCAAGGGCTCAGGTACTTGCACCATTAACGGCAGCTTCCGAGACATGTTAGCGGCAAGCTAGATCGGAGGCAGAGTGCTGGTAGGCAGACTGGCACTCAGAAACGCACTTGTCAAATGCCTTCTTGTGAAGGCACCCCTGGAGGCTAGGAGCATAGGAAAACTTTCTGATTTCACAGAAACTAGATAATTAGTCCCTCTTTCTGACATGTATCTTATAATTTCAATTTTGCTGACATTAAGTTCACTGACTAGTGAGACATGCAGTTTGAATACATAATTGGGAGAAAAGACATGAAGACGGCAGCTTCTGAAGTGATGTTGGACCTTCTGAAGCACTTTTGATTTTAGCACTTTCTTCTTTAACTTTTACTTTCTAGATGTTTCAGAAAATCTTTAACTTTGATTATCCAACTATTTATTGACATTAATCTCATTGACTAGATTGATATTGCCAATATTTTTTTCTCTTGGCTGTAGTATTAGCATCTTATTTTAAAATTTTCTGATGATTAAAATTTTGTTCTTATTCATAAGCATCATGTAATAGTAAAAATATCCAATCTAATAACTTTCACGGTACACTTATTTATTAAAATGGTATCTGGGTGAGTGTTTGGCATAGTAGTAAGCTGGCATTTGTAATATTTACACTCAGATAAGCGTGCCTGCGCATGAGTCTTGGACTCTACTTGCTATTCTCTGCTACCTCTTCCTCCGAGAGGCAATGGTAATGGCTCATGTAGCTGGACCCGTGGCACAGACATGGGTGACCAAATTAAGTGGTAGGACACTGGCTTTGGGCTCAACTAACCTTGGCTGGTGCAGACACTTTGGGAGTGAGTCTATGAGGATATCTCTATTATTATGATGATGACTTTATTTTTCATGATACAGCTGCATAGGCTCAGGGATTTTCCTCTCCCCCTAAACATACTCCCTTGCCTTTCAAATAAGTGAAATTTTAAATAAAAATTATTTCAGAATTGTACCGTTTAAATCAATCTGTTTGTTAGCTACCATGCATTTTCACCAGTACAGTTCTTTTCCTTAGTAATATTACTTAACGTACAAAAATTCATTCATTTTCTTTTTTATCCTAGTTTTAATTTGAAAAATAAAGTTTGAGAATATTTTCAGTGGAAGAATTTTAAAATGCCATTTTAAGGAAATTTGCAATAAACTATCACAATATAACCTATGCAAAGGCAGATATAAATTTATCATCATATTCATTGAGAAAATTTACTTTGATTCTGGCTCCAAACTTTGTGCATAATGGATGTTTAAGTCATGCTCTGTATTTAAGATATATTTTTTAGCATATTGAATTTTTAAGTAGTAATTAAATATGTTTGCATTTTAAAGTAATAGTGGGTTCTTTGGGACCTGGTAAATGGACCAGGTGAAACGGTTAGAAATCAGCTCAATGGGGTTTAAATACAAGACTTAGAGATGTTCATCTCCCATGAGAAAATGTGAATAGTCAAAGAAAATATATGGCAAAAAATGAAGTGGGAAAAGAGAAATTATGATTTATCTAGAGCAAAATATTTATCTCTGGAAGAGAACAATGAAACTTATTAGGAAATAAAATTTTGCAACCATGACAGAAGATACTGATTATCCTTGTTTCCATTTTTTGCCACCTAAACCTTTTTCAACTACAAGTATTATCAGGATCTATTCTGCAGATTCCACCAATTTTTCAGTTTCTAGAAATGGAATAGTCCTTGAAATATGTTATACCACTAGGGTGCCATTCAGTAAATTGCCTCTTCATAAGTACTAAATTGCACACTAATGTCTTGAGAAAGAAAGCCATCTACTCCCTAAGATTATAAATGTTATCTCATTAGTTACAAAAACACACCTGTGAGGATAGAAATGGAAATGGGAAGTATTTCGCCATTTTATAGGTTGAACTATGGAGACACCAAACACAGGGCATTAGAATGACCAATATGCTGAATTCTGGAGTTCCTGATGCAAAAACTAAAGTTGACTCTTTCGTAAGGATTCCACAAAGCCAGTCCTTAGAACTGTGGTCAGTCTCTGGTTTCAGGAACCTTCTCTCAGTTTGTCAGGCAAGGATTCTTGGAGTCATGGTAGACAAATGAGAGAAATGGTGAGTAAACTGTGGCACCTGAATTTTAAAAGGATAAGGTGAATGGGTGAACAGTGTTTACATTTTTCAGCAAGGCTATATTAATTCTGCAAACAAAACAAAACAGAAAAAAAAACAAATGAAATGACGAGAGACACTTAGAATTTTGCAGAAGTGTCATTTAGAGCAATGTGTTTTATATTTGCACTTTTAACATGTTTCTCTAATTTGGCACTCTGGAGGTTTATTTCCTGCTAATTTTCCATTGACCTTGCGAATGCAGCACAGAGCGTGCATCCTTGCAGAGATGAGTCATCACACAGCCACAGTGGTTCAACATCTGCATAGCTTTCTTATTGCAGTCAAGGATGCAGTGATGTAAGAGCCAGAGTGAAACCTCAGCGGTCACCTTCGCTGGTCACCTTCACCAGATGCCCTCCGATGGCTGACAGTGCCTCATTCCAGTGACGTGGTCTATCACCATTTCCCTTAAGGGTCCCAGCTTTTTACATTTATTCACCAATATACGCTAAATTTTTCCTATAGTTAGTTTTTCTTCCTTCTTAGTTTCTGGTATCTCTTCCTTACTACATGGACGGTGGACCTCACCATTCCATTTGACTTGTCTTTAACTACAAATCCAGGGCCTCCAGTTCCTTTCACTCCTGTCACAGTTTTTACTCCATTCAGTCCTTTCACTAAGGTGATTTGTAACCTTCTTGCAAAATACCTTTATGCAAACAAGCAGGTAAAGGGAGGTCAAATTTATCTCCACACGCATGCATCATTTAAGCTTAAGAACTCCTTAACAAACTACTCTTTCTTTTTTCCCAGAACCGCATGTGGGTGCTTGACAAATTACTAAAGAGGACCTGTGGAACTATTTCTAGACCTGTAGTTTCCAAGTGTTTTGTGGATTTCAGGTTCTGTTTCATTTTTCACAGTGGTACCACTTTGTCTCTGCAGGGCTCCTTGCTGTAACTATACTAGTGTCTTATGAGTCAAGTCATGTTTTACCTGTATCCAGTGAATTTATTTCTCATACTACTCATTCTATTGATCTGGCAAAGAGGAACACTGGTTTTACTGTTGGAGGAACAAATAATATTTGTTGTTCTGTTCCATATTTTTGATGGATATAGATCTTCTATTAAACTACTTATCTTAAAATTCATACTAATATAGCATTTCAAAAAGGAATTCCAATTGGTTAATTTGAATATTCAGGACATATAGGACATATTCAGGAGGGAGACTGATTTTTTTTTATTTTGAAAAAAATTGTAAACTAGCTTTCTACTTTTCCTTTCTGTGAGGTCTGAAAATGTGTGGTAATGGTATATTAGCTGCACTGTTAGTTCCCCAACCCTAGGATCTATTAAAGTTCTGACATTGCCAGTTAAAGATGACCTTGAGCTTCTAACATATTTTCTGTGATTGCTAGTGCCAGAGATGCTGATATTTTCTGCACTGTTTTCCTTCTTTGTAAGTTGACTTAGTTCTTGCCAATGCTTTGCCAGTTTGGCCTTTTGTCTTTTCTACAAGGAATTGAAGGAATGGTGCTGTCATTCCCTGTATTTGTTTTACTCAGCTGATGAGTGACTGTTGAACTTGGAAAACATGAAAGGGTGTAAGAAGACAATTTGGAACTCCAACCTAAATAAGATAATCAGCAACTTAGTCTATCCCAGCTCTTTAACAAAATATGCTGGATTGGATAATTTATAAAATATTACATTGATTGCTTAGAGTTCTGAAGGCTGAGAAGTCCAAGGCATAGGCAGATTGGGTGTCTGGTGGGGGCTTACATTATTTCAAAGATGATGCTTCTGACTGGATTTTCACATGGCCAACAGGACAAGGCAGCTCCCTAGTAACTCTTTGAAAAGGACACTCATTCCGTTCATAAAGACATCACTTCTTAACATCAAGCAAAGTGCATATTAACAGTACCAGTTCTTCAGCAGTCTGCTGCTTCAGATATACACATATGCTTCATATGTGGCATTTTGAACTCTCCATTTGTGCTGTCAAGTTTCTAATATAATGAAAATGGTTATCCTGTTAGAATTGTAAATATGATTGCACATGTTATCGGAGCATATTAAGGTATAAAGCAAATACTACGGAACCTAAAGGGACAAGCAGACTGTAGTAGACTTCAATACCTTACTGTTAGCACCGAGCAACTCATACCAAGAGAATCAACAGAGATAACAGTTTAACTGCACCCTAGACCAAACTGACCTAACAGTCATAGACTTGTCAGTGGTGTATGCACCAGCTTAGATGCTATAGCAGGGTACAAAACAATTCATTTCATCTGATCACAATGAAATAAAACTAGAAATCAGGGTCCTGTGTGGTGGCCTAATGGCTAAATTCCTGGATTTGAATGCACTGGGATCCCATATGGGCGCCGGTTCTAATCCCAGTAGCCCTGCTTCCCATCCAGCTCCCTGCTTGTGGCCTGAGAAAGCAGTCGAGGACAGCCAAAGCCTTGGGACCCTGCACCTGCGTGGGAGACCCAGAAGAGCTTCTAGCTCCTGGCTTCAGATCAGCACAGCTCCGGCCATTGTGGTCACTTGGGGAGTGAATCATTGGATGGAAAATCTTCCACTCTCTCTCCTCCTGTCTCTATATATCTGACTTTGCAATAAAAATAAATCATGAAAAAACCTAGAAATTAATAGATCAGAATAGCTTTGGAAGCTTTACAAGTATACAGTGTACTTCTGAATAACCAAAACATCAAGGGAAAATGGAAGAAAATGAAAAAAAATCTCTTTAAAAAAAACTAATGAGATTGGAGACATAATACACCAAAACCCATCGGATACTATTAAGGAAGTACTTATATATGGAAGTTCATAGCAATCAATACCTGTCTCTGAAACAATCTCAACCTACGTATCAGTGTACACTCCAGGAAACAGAAATAATAAGAAAAGGAAAGAAAATAAGCAAACTGAAGATTAACAGAAGAAAGTTGAAGATTAGAATGAAATAGACTAAAATAATATATAAGATCCGTGACATAAAGAGCTGGTTTTATGAAAGGGAAGAATTAGCAAACTTTTAGCTGGGCCAATAGGGGAGACACACACACACACACACACACACACACACACACACACAGAGACAGAGGAGACAGATAGAGAGGGAGAGAAAGCTAAATTAACTGAGGGGTACAAATAAGTTATTACAAGTAACATGCCAGAAACACAAAGGATAATGAGAAGTTATTATGAACAGCTATAGTCCAACAAACGTCATAGCATAGAAGAAGTCTGCAAATTCCTGGAAATGTGCACCTTCCCAGAACTGCATCGTGAAGAAATAGAAAACCTGAACAGAATAAGTATGAATAGTAGGACTGAATCAGTAACAAAGTCTTCTGTCAGAAAAACACTCAGGATTAGATAGATGTCTTTATTCCTGAATTATATCAGGCATTCTAAGAAGATCTAATACCAATTCTTATGAAATTTTTCCAAAAATTGCTTTGGAATGGATTTTTCCAAACTCATCCTATTATGCCGGAATTGCTTGAATAGCAAAACCAGACCCCAATGCAACACAAACAGAGATCTGCCTGATAACAATGTTAATGAACATAGAGGTAATAAACCAAACAGAACACTGCCAATATATTATAAGGACTATTTACCAGGATCACATGAGTTGGTATATCCAGGGGTGAAAGGGTGGTTCAGCATGTGCAAATCAATGCACATGATGCCACAACAGCAGAATGAAAAACAAGAAATCATGATCTTCCCAGGAGTTGCAGCATCAAACAAAATTCAAAATCACTTGATTATTAAAAACAGATCAAATAAGTTGTAGAAAAAAACATACCTCAGCATAGCAAAGGTTTATAAAATAAAACCCAGACTAAAAAATCAGAAAAAAAAATGAAGCAAATAAACAAACAACAAAAACCGATACCTACTTCACCACTTCTACTCTACATCATAATAGAAGTTCTAGTGAGAGCAATACAGCAAAAGAATCCAAATTGGGAAGAATGAAGTAAAATTGGTACTGTTTGTATATGACTTTACCTAATTTATGGAAAATCAAAACATTCTACCATAAAGCTCTTAGAACTAATAAATGAATTCAGTAAGTTGTAGGATTAAGAAACAAAAGTCACATGAATTTTATCCCTATCTATCCTACATATATATTTTAAAATTACTTTTATTTGAAAAGAGACAGTGAAAGAGATCTTTTATCTGCTGGTTCAACCCCAAAATGTCCGTAATAGCCAGGCAGCATCCCTTAACTCTGAGCTAAGACTGACACAATTTAATGATCATTCTGAAACTATAAGAAAGTATACCTTCCTTATAGGTACATTGAATATTGAATTCAATGTACATTTTACATTGGATATTGGTGTGCTTGTTAGAGAGAACATAGTTTATTAGTAAACTTTCTGGACTAGAGAATGAAATGGGTGTAGAATTGACGTATGATTTATGTCTATCCTTAGAATTGTTAAAATTAAATGAATACAAATAACTGTCATCATCAAGCCAATTTGATTAGTATTATCATTGCAAAATCTTATTAGGGGCTTAGTGGCAGTTTTGCCCAAATAAGCCTAAAGTGCTGGATTTGTACTCTCCAGTGGCAACCATTATTCAGTCTAGGACAACTAGACAAACAGCATGGTAGACTTGGAAGCTGATTGTGTGTGTATCATAAGGAAAATGGCATTGTGGTCAGGCATATGATAGTTGTTTTGGTGAGGAAGGAAGTATGGGTATTTGGAAGGCTGACTCTTGAAGTCCCATAAGTAGGATTACCACACAAGGATACTAGTGAGGACACTTACTCAAGAGAAAGGAATGCTATTAACCATGTCAGCGGTCCAGCACCATGAGCTAGTGCATTGAGCCTCTGCCTGCAGCAATGGCATTCGATATGAATACCTGCAAGAGTCTAGGCTGCTCCATTTCTGATCCAGCTTCCTGAAAATGGCCTGTGAATGCGGTAGAGGATGCCTCAAATTCTTGGGCCCCTGCATTCCTGTGGGAGGCCCAAAAGAATGGTCATTTGGGGGAGTGAACCAGCAGATAGATTTGTCTTTTTCAATGTAACGCTGCTTTTCAAATAAAAAAAGTCATCAGTTTTTAAAAACATTTTAATTTATTTTTTTTATTTCATTTTATGACACAGTTTCATAGGCTCTGGGATTCCCCCAACCCCTCTCCATGCCCTCCCCCCACATTGGATTCCTCCACATTGTTGCAGTAGTACAGTTCATATCCAGTCATGATTCCTTCATTGTGAGCATGTACCATGCATAGAGTCCAGCATCTTATTGTCCAGATACATTCAACAGCTTTATTGGGAGACTATCCCTGGTCTGAAAGTAGAGCTGGCAGAATATCATCCCCTCCAATGAAAAGCCACAACACAACATCAACAATTTGCAACATCATGGAGTTAATTGATATGGCACCTTGGCATGTTGAAAATGTTTTGACAAAGCAGATATAAAAAGGACATGCCGATTCCCCATTTTAAAAATCAAATGCAGGGGCCCACCATGACGGTTTCACAGGCTAATCCCCTACCTACAAGTGTTGGCATTTCACATGGATCCTGGCTTATGTGTCTCCTTTTCCACTTCCGATCTAATTCCCTGCTTATGGTCTGGAAAGCAGCAGATGATGGCTCAAATCCTTTGCCCCTGCACCCATGTGGGAGACCCAGAGGCTGCTCCTGGCTCCAGGCTTCAGATCAGGTCAACTCACTGTCTTGACCATTTGGGGAGTGAACGGTGGATGGAAGCTCTTTGTCTCTCTTTCTCTGTATTTCTCTCTTTCCAGTATAAAGAAATAAATATTTTTTAAAAACCTTAAATACACGAAATACAATTCTCACATACAAGAGTCTTCCTATACCAGAAAAGAAACTTTCTAATCATTAGACATAGGAAGTTGCGTCAGTCACAAAGAATCTCATACAAGAAGACTGGGTATAAACACTTCTTTTATCCTCCCTGTATATTTTAGTTTTTACAATTTAATTTTGTTCAATTTAGTATAAACAGTTAGGTCTTGTCAGCTCTCTGACACTGATATCCTTTGAAGGCACCATGTAGATACATTAAAAAAATGTTTTCTTTTCTCTCATTAATCTCTTAGTTTGCATTAAACTTCACGCCAGGTTAAAGGCCCTAAAAACCTAAGGGAGTAGTGGTAAAGTTTTTCAGTCTCCTAGCCTCTCAAAATGTCAGTATTAGCTTTGATTTTTATTTTGTTTTGTCTTGGTTCACTTTACTAGTTTTTTTTTTTTTTTTTTTTTTTTTTACATTTTTTTTTACCTCTGCTGTTAAGGAAAGAGAGAAAGAAAAATGAGATGAATTTGGGTGTTACCATGATATTTTAGACATAACACTAGAGATGTGATCTACGAAAGAATAATTCATAAACTGGATTTAATTAAAATTTCTAAATTCTGTGAGAAGTCTGTAAGATTAACAAGATAAGCCACAAGCCAGGTAAAAATATTTAGAAAGACATCTGGTATAGAGCAGTTGTTCAAAACAAACAAAACACTACTATAAAATGACAGGAAAATGAATAATTTGACGTTAAGAATCTTCCCCCCCCATTATACACACCTCCCAAAAGGAATGAAAAAGGCAAACAGGCATCGGAAAAGATCGCCACATCATCTCACAAGGGAGTGCACATTGAAAGGAACAACAGCTAGACACCTCCCGGAAGAACCAAGATCCAGAATACTTGCATTATCCAGTGCTGGAGAGATGTGGAGCATCAGGCAATCCTAATCGTTGCTGACGGGAGCTCAAAGTGCTTAGTCACTTTGAAAGATGATTCAGTGGTGTATCAGCAAATAAAACAGACACGTAGCACTTTACCTAGCTCCTCTGTGTTTACTCAAATTATTGAACATGTGTGTGTACACCTAAACCTAGCTAAGTATTTTACAGCAACTTTATTCATATATATGTGAACACACACATATATATTTGTAATTGGCATAGCTTGCAAACAACAAGATGTCCTCAGTGCATGATTGGATGTTTAAGCTGTGATATCTCTCTAGAAAATGAATTACTCAAAGGCAAAAACAAATAAGTTTTTTTAATGCACTATTTTTTAAATTATATTTTTGACAATCTTTACAAAGTTAATTAGGTTAAAAGGGTGTAAGGGCTATAGGAAAGTGGGTAAGACTATTATTTCCATATTGAAAAACAGATGAGTTTTAGGTCATGTAAAGACATAGGGAAAAATACACATTAAATGAATGAAGCCAATCTGAAAAATCTACCTGCTCTATAACTCGAACTGTATGACACCCTGCAAAAGGCAACAGTATAGGGACAACAAAAATATGAGTGGTTGTCAGAGGGGTGGGCAAAAGGAGGGGTAGAGAGATTCTTTACAAAGGTGATTTAAAGTCAATACTCTGAAAATGATAATGTCTATATATCATTATCTGTTTGCCCAACCCAACACAATATACAAGACCAAAGAGTCAGCTGTAGTGTGAATTGTAGATTTTGGTAATGGTACTGTGTTGTGTAGGTTCCACAACATTAACAAATGTACCACTCTGTTGTGGGATGTAGTAATGAAAGAGGCAGTCTGTATGTGGGGACAGGAGGTACATAAGAAATCTTGGTACTTTTATATTTGCTGTAAAACTAACTGCTTTGAAAAAGCAAAAGCAAATGTGCAGGCACATATGAAAGGAATTAAAGTAATGGGAAATGGAATTAAAGAGAAGTATTTTTCAATGCCAAAACTCAAATCTCTGCATAGTTTTTTCAGAATACATATTTGTATGATATTTTTGAAGTACAAGTCATTGAAAAAGTTGTAGGAAGAGGGTGCAGAATGAATGCTTGGTTAATTCACAGTACTTTAGTTACAAGCTATAATGATGGATCAGAAATTTTGCTGATTGAGGTGATTTACACTAAGAATACATATGCATACACTTTAGTTTCAGAGCAGTGTATTTATCTATAAATATGTTATTTTACAGGCCCATTAGATGGCCTATGGATTCCTGCATTGGGACTTTGTTCTGATATTTATCAAGATTCTTCCAAGGACTTTATATATGAGAGACTCAATTTATTCCTCTAATGCAATCTGTGAAAAATATAATAAGCATACTGGAGGGGTGTGTGGAAGAGAGGCAGATGGCATGATGATCTCTCTCTCTTTCTCTCTCTCTCTCTCTCTCTCTCTCTCTCTAAGAATATAAGAAGGATGGAGAATGATACACTGTGGATCCGTTGCAGTGACAGTGGTTGTAATGAGAGTTGGTTTGCTCCTGAGCGTGGCTGCATTCCCATTCCACTCTGCAGATCCTAATCTGCTGCTGCCCCTCCTTGGAGGCCGTGTCCCATTCTCCTCCAACGGATGAGGCTTCCACAGAGCTCCACTTCAATTTGCTGTAAAAGTATTTTTGATATAAATGGGTCATTAGGAAAAGCAAGTCATAAAATCTTTTAAATTGATGCTTGAGCTCTCATTTTGATGACTGGTCAGGAAGAAATATTCTCTTTCCCTGTGTAAAATGCTATCAGTGGGCACTATAATGTATGGCACTGTTTCAGTTAGTAAAAATGTGTCCTTTATACTGGCAAACAAAGCCTGATGAGTGTGGTGCTTGCAGTATAAGGTATACATAGAAGGTTGGAAAAATAGAAGTTTGTAAGCTATATTGTGATATTCCATTACCATAGAATACATGAAATTATTTTATGATGATCTCAAAAATTTCTAATGAACTACGACCTCTGAGTGATTATTTTCAGTATCAACGTTTGTAGGAATACATGTATTTGCCATGAGTGTTGTTAGAATAAATTGAAAACGCGGTAAAGTGAATTCTTAGAAAATACATATATAGTGTTATTGTTAAATAATAATAGATTTTGAAATATGCTATTGATTTTTTTAAAGAACTTGTGACTCCAATAAAACACATTAGAAAATGTCACCGCCTATATCTTTAAAGTGTTATGAGGATTACCAAATTAAAAATGAATGCATGATCAAGCATTCTCTTAAAGTTCAGGCTCATGTGAAAAGTTGGAAAAAAGCTACTGAAAATGTCACAATAATATGTAAATAAAAAAAACTTTAATCCAGAAAGTCAAATAGAATCATGTGGAATAGAACTACTCGGATTTCACATTTGTCACTTCACAGATACGTGTTGATGAATACTTTTTAGAAACAATTAAAATATTATAAAAACATTCACAATAAAAATAAAACTATTAAAATACCTTAAAGAAAATAACAAATTATGTAAAATGAGCTGTCTCTGAAGCGTATTAATCAATTTGAAAGGAAAGGACACATTATGTTTTCCAACTTAGCTTTTTGTTAATATTTCAGTAAGTTATCTGTAATCCCTGAAAATTATTTCTGTGCCTTATTTGGTAGAATCATTATTGGAAAATCGGAAATAAAAGTTAGTAACCCCCTGCTCTGCTAGATATGATTTGTACTCTCAAATTACACAAACTCAAATGGTATGGTATCCAATAAGAATACAAAGATGGAGGAATTTGATTTTAATATACACAGTGTTCATCTAACCTCTACTTCCATCTCTCAATGTGGGAAGACAAAGTTCTGCCTCCTCTTAAGGTTTCCCAGACCCGACCTGCTGATTTCTTCAAGAGTTTTCCTGTTTAGGCATCCTGTGATAGTAGCACATATGGGCTGACTCGTAATGCACAGTGCTGAGATGTATCAACAATGGGTCATTGGCTTGTCTAGGAGATACACGGTTAGTTCTTCAATGTTTTATGGTTTTGTTTTCAATGTGTAAATTTCATCTGTCATGTATCTACCACCCTTGACATCATCCTTTGTCTTTGGAACTGTTTGCTGTTCTCTCTTACTTCAGAACACAATCCGTTTTCATGAATCCCACTTTTGACTCTCATCTCCTGTTACTGTGGTCCCCGGGAGGACCATTTTGAAGCTCTTCAATATTCCTGTGCTCCTTACATTTATGCTTTACGAGATAGCAAAGGAAAAATACCAGAAGCCTGGGTACAGAAATAGTCCATTGAATAATTAGTATATTTGTAATTTTATGTGCATACTAAGGATTTTGAATGCTATTTTTTTATTTTTTGCAACAATCTAAGAGTCAAATTTTTGATGCTTGTGACAGATTTTAAGTAATACATCCTGTGAACTAAGCACGGTGGCTCATTGGTTAAATCCTCACCCTGCGTGATTCAGAATCCCATATAGGTGCCAGTTCATGTCCCAGCTGCTCCACACCCCATACAGCTCCTTGATTTTAGCCTGGAACATTAGAGCATGGCCCAAAGCCTTGGGTCGCTGCACCCATGTGAGAGACCTGGAAGAAGCTCTTGGTTCCTGGCGTTGGATTGGCTCAGTTTCTATTGTTGCAGCCACTTGGGAGTGAAAGCAGCAGATGGGAGATCTGTCTCTCTGTATCTCCTCTTTGTAAATCTGCCTGTTCAATAAAACATAACTAAATTTTTTTAAAAAAATTATTATTTAATGTCATGGCATTGCAAATTATTGAATTGTATTCCTGTTGTTGATTTGGTTCTATGGCTTTTCATTTAAGGGAATGTATAGTGACTGTGTAAAAGAAACTATCATAACCAGATGTGAAGATACAATGAAACATGCGTTTCTACTTCCAAGTCAAAGATGGACTCCCAATGAAACTGTTCAATCTAACTAGACAATAGGATGCTGGACTGTTGTCCATACCCACCATGTCAGGATGCACTTAAATAGCAGAATGATGGACTTATGACTGCCATGAAGGACTATACGAATAACATGGGGAAATCAGTGGAGGGAGTGGCAAAGAGAAATCCCAGAGCCTATGGAACTGTATCACAAAATTAAAAAATAAAGTAAAAAGTGTATCTTTTGACCCCACTTTTTGTTTTGACATGGCTAATTTGTTTTAGTTGAAGATAGTTACTGGTTGCAAGGATTTGACTGATTTGAGGTCACTGAATCTTGTACATCAAATTTACTGATTTCCCAATGTAAATATATGTATAAACAGTCATTAAATGTTGATAGACCTGGTGAGGTACGAGACTTGAAATCAAAGAAAAAAAATGAGTGTTTATATTATGTCAAAAGTACTTGCAGTGAAAGAAATTTTGAGTCAATATAAAATACAATCTATATATCTGTTGACTCTGTGTCTTTCCACCCAAAGACAAGATATTTTTAAAGTTCACAACCAAACATCTGTTATTATAGGAAGGGTTAATTAAAAGGTCTCATCACAAATATTGTGTTTGAACTTTCATATGAAATACATGTATCTTATTCCTACTATATAATTGTAAGATTCACATTGGTTCACAATTGTATACATTGCATCTCCTATAAGATATCATGTAAAATAATCCCACGGGAAGTATTGAACAAGTGTATATTTGAGTTGGATATACTAATGACCACTTTTGCTATCCTGAGTCCACACTATGGCCATAACTAAATGGAGGAGATAAGAAGTGAAATAGGGCTATTCCTTTGTCACCTCTGGGCAATCCAGTTTGGGTTAACACCATTCATTTCTCTTTTCTGAAAATGTTTAAGTAGGATATGAGACTGCTGATACACTGTAACTAAACTTCTAATATGAAAAAAATTTAGGTGGAAATTTTGCATAAATTGATGTTGGATTAGAAATGTAAAAATTAAAGCAGAGAAGTCACAGAGCAAATAAAAACAATATCATGCAGCATAAAAATAATGAAGCCAAGTTTTCCACATTTCCAGGGATACTACATTCCTGGCTCCTGTCTTGCATCAGCTTTCCAATGAATTTTCCTATTTGCCAAGCTTGTAATCAGTTTACAGTAAAGAATTCTCTTTCAACTTGCAGAAAGAACTCAGGGAACCAAGTTAGCCTGGATTTTGTCTTTTATTTGCAAAGAAGGTTTTTATTAATTTATTTATACAGCAATTTATTTATACAGCAATATAATTCAAGTATAAGAGAAAGCAGGAATGAATTTTTCCCCAATAAAAAAACATTGAATTACTAGAACAATGATTATTGAAAAATTCCTATATGAAATAGTATGCATCCCGTGGGTTTCGACAAAGTGTCTTAAGTGAAGTTTGTTTGTCTTCACTGAAGGAACAGCCAGATTTCCAAGTCATCCTATGTATTAATAATTTAAAAAATATAGCCCGAACTGAGAAGATTTGCAGCTCTGCTTAGGGCTAAATGCAAGATTTGAAAACTACAGGCTTTGCACCAGCTATAGTTTCATTACGTATTTGCTCTTGGACAAAAGCATTTAGTTCTGTACTCTTGTAAAATAAACAGTTGATGCACTAAATGGATGCAGCAACTCCATCCAGGCCAGGGGCAGACAAGGCAAAGAATTGATTTTATTTCTTGGGAAAAATGAAGTTACTCTCGCATTAATGGTAGATAGGTATTTCAAAGAAATAGCCTTTGCTTTTAACCTCCTCACCAGAGTCCAGCATGTTGATACCTTACTAAAGGTCAGGGCTAAAAATGGACCTGGTTGAAATCTTAAGTTTCATTTGAAAGATTAAAAAATGACCTTATTTACATTTTATTTAAAGGGAACATATGTATCACTTTGAAACTGTGAATAAATGAAAGGAATTGATTATTGATTTTCTTGACATTTAGAACTTGGGAAAACATTTCAAATTGTAGTCTTCTGTTATGTTGTATATGGACACATCATCATCTGAACTTTGCTCAGCTAAATAATATCCTAATTCATTTTACTACAGAAAATGATATAACCCAGATGAGTCTTTCATTACAGGAAAGCTGGCAATAAATTTCCCAGGTACTGATGTTGCCTATGGAGTAAATGTATTTAGTGTGCAATTGTGCTGCCATTCAGAATGCACAGATTTTCAAAGGCATACATGTAATTTTGTGATATTATTTCTGTATGTTAGACTCATTATGAAATAATATTTTACAAGTATTTGAGAGAAAAAGAAAGTTCTATTAAGATTTTAAAAAATATTTATTCATTTTTATTGGAAAGTCAGATACACAGAGATCTGTCTGCTGATCCACTCCCCAAGTGGCCGTAAAGGCGAGAGCTGAGATGATCCAAAGCCAGGAACCAGGAGCTTTTTCCCGGGTTTCCCACACAGGTACAGAATCCCAAGGCTTTGGACCATTCTTCACTGCTTTCCCAGGCTACAAGCAGGGAGCTGGATGGGAAGTGGGACCTCTGGGATTAGAACCAGCACCTATGGACCATTTAGAGTTCATTTTGTATAATGCGACAGGTGTGGGTCTTGCTTCTTAATTCTGCAAATGGCTATCCATTTGTCCAACAGCAACTGTTGAATACATCAGGCTTTTTCCCTGGATTGTTTCCAGTTTCTTGTCAAAGATTAGTTGCTGGTGGGAGTGCAGGCTAGTACAACCACTATAAAAATCAGTATGGAGTGTGCTTAGGGAATTGCAAATAAACCTGCCATATGACCCAGCTATCCTGCTTCTAGGAATATACTGAAAGGAAATGAAAACTATATAGGAGAAGGGGATCTGCTATCCTATATTTACAACAGCAAAATTTATAATAATAAAGACATGGAAATAATCCAGATGTCCGTCCAAAGAGGAGTGATTAAAGAAATTGTGGTAGATCTACTTCAGGGAATATTACTCAGCCATTAAAAAAGAATGAAACTATATCATTTGCAACTAGATGGTCTCAACTAGAGATCATTGTGCTCAGTGAAATGAGTCAATCCCAAAAGCACAAATACTATATGTTCTCTCTAATATAAGGAAATCATCATACAAATTGTAAGTTCAACAATGCTTTCCATACTGTTTTTGCTGCATCCTGTGTGTTTTGATGTTTTTTATTTCATTTTCATTTATTCCAAATTCTTTTTTTTTCTCTCTTGTCGAATTCATCGCTGGCTCATGGATCAAACAATGACATCATTTTACCCAAGAGGCTTTTGTGTTTTCTTTTCATCACCAACACATTGGTTATTCAGTAACATATTTTTTCAACTCCATGGTGCTGTATTTTTTTTCTTCTTTTTGTTTTTGTTTTAACTTCATGCCTGTTTTTGAACTTGTTTTGTGGCTTCTTATTTAAGAGAATGTATAGTGATGGAGTAATAAAGATTATCATGTCCAGATGTGAAGATACAATGCAATACGTGTCCCTATTTCCAAATCAAGGATGGACTCCCAAAGAAACTGTTGCACATATCAAGTCAATGGGATGCTGGACTGTCTGGTCTGTACAAGCAATGTTGTGGCATACTTAAATAAAAGACTGATGGGCTTATAACTCCTTATGAAGGACTATACTACTGTAACAGTATGGGGAAAATCAGTCAGGGGTGTGGGAATTTATTTATTTTTGTGTAGGGGGCAATCCAGATTCTGTGGAATTGCGCCATAAGATTCAAAATTCAAAATAAAAAAAATGATGAGCATATGGGATTCTGGTGCATACAAGCCAAGGACCTCAGCCACTAGGCTGCTATGGCATGCCCAGTTCTATTAAGTTTTTTCATATATATATGTATATATACACACATATATGTGTGTGTGTATACACACATATGTTATTTAGCAAGATGATTCTTTATGATTGGTACTTTTTAAGCAGGTGTTGTGCTACGTAGGGTTAAGCCTCTATTTGTGGTGTGCATGTCTTATGTGATAGTATCTAGGACGGAGTCCCACCTCTGATGCCTCTTGAGGTCCATGCTGAAGTGGCTGGGAGTGGAGTTAGTGGATTAGCATTCAAGTACTTGATTTCCTGTCAGCTCCTGGGAGACCCAGGAAATGTTGTTCTAGCTCTTTGCTTTGGCTTGGCCCAATCTGAGTTGTTGCAGGTATTTGACAAATTAATCAGTGGCTTAAAGTCCTCTTTCTTTTTCTCTTCTGTAGGAATGCTATTTATATAAAAATTGTTTTTAAAATCAACAAAAAGATCCTGTGAATATACTTTAGACATTCATAATATGTAAACTGCTACAGAACAGAAAATACAGTTAATCAGAACTATTTATTCCTTTACTCTACAATTGTATGATTACTGTGAGTGAACTGAAATGAACTTAATAAATGAAAATGCAGTGTTTTATATAACAGTAAAACATGTAAAAACTTATAATTCAATGTCTAATGTGCAAATATTTGTTCTACCAACAGAAACAGATAAAACTATAAACAAATACAGTCATAAATGGTGAGAAGGTTCTTTTTTTAGATCAGAATAAAAGGATGTTTTGCTAAAAAACAAAATTTCTGACAAATTTCCAGTGAACTTATACATAAAAGATGAGAAAAATATTATGCTAATAGATCAAGGAAGAATATTCTTGAAGAGTAAGCATAAATGCTTTCATTTGGGTTAAATTATTTATTCACAGGCATTTCTGAAGGTCATTACTTGATAATAACTTAAGGAACATAGCCTGTTGAGAATTTTGAAAGATTAGAAATATACTATAAAAAGTATATGATATGAAAATAATTTGTAGTTATTTTGTTATAAGGGAAAATAACTTAAAGCAGGTGTGGGTAATGATATTGTCTTTATTAAGTCATCATGGCTATTAATATATGCTGACTGATGGCTAGAACGGGTAAGAATGGAAAGATGGCAGTGAAATTACCCTGGTTTCTAAGCATGATAAGGATGACTTAGACTAAGAATGACGCTGGGAGTGGAGAAAAGTAAATGGATTGTAGCCATCATTTGGAAGTAGATTAGACATGACTTGATGGATTGATTGTCAGGAATGAGCGGGGAGGATAAGTATGCCTTCAAGGATCTAAGTGTCCATTAGCTATAATTTTATCAAAAATGATAACTTTTAGGTGAATTAAATGTACACATAGCAGTTTGTGCATGTCAAAAATGGACTATGGAATACCCACATAAGAGCAAAATTATTCCTGAGACTAAGGGAGCACTTTGAGATATAATGTATTATCTTAGAAATACAAGGAGAATAATATTTTTCCATTTAAAATATTTACAGAAGATAATTCCTCTTCCCTCCACCACTCTTTTCCAGAATGTTCTATTGTGAAAATTTTTGACCCAGCTGGCTTCAGGTACTTTCATAATAATGTCATTTTGTAATCTTCAAGTCCTTTGTAGGATTGTGAACTCTGACTGAGGACACTGGTGGTAGGGAGGAAATACCTGTAACAGATTTGTTGAGTGTTTACAGGAATAATTAAGGCATTTAACTTATTTCAGTAAGTGTCTAAACACTGTGTTCCTGAACACATGAAAACTGTAAGGGTTAACACAAATTTGACATCATTATAGGAATGTGCATGCATCCAGTCACAATCCCCTTGTCACTTGAAATGCCACTCAGTGTACTCCAAATTATAGCTATTATGGAAGAAATTGCAAGTTAAGTATAGGGAAGTGTATAAACTATGTTTGTCACTAGCACAGTGCTAAGTACTACCCATACCAGTATGACACCATCAGCAAAAGTCACAGAAACCATGACACCTGTGACTCGTTTGATTTTTTTTTCATTTTTTATATTATGGTTTAGTCTTTTAAGTAAATTCACTTTTTCTACCTAAGACTACTGGATATCTACTAGGCTCGTATTAGCCCAGAAAACTAGACTTTTTTTGAATGAGTATGATCCAGGATTTTTTTTTCTGTTGATGAAAGATTGGTCAGATTGACATTCTTTTGAGATTTGTGTTCAAAGATTAGTCTAAGCAGCCAAAAGATGCATTGTAATATTTACTTGATGATTGCTTCAGTGTTGCAATTAGGCCAAACATCCTTCATCTTGGGTATTATATAGGTTTTGTTCTTATCTGTGTTATCATCTTTATCCAAAGCTTTTTTAACTACAGCAGGAGAAGCCAGAATATCAGCGATGAGTGCAAACTGCAAAAATGCTGAAAATTTCCAAACTCTTCCATGCATTGTGTTCCTCTTTTCCATGAGCATTTGTCCAAGACTGTCAAAAACAAAGACATCTTTGTTGATTGACTTTCAATTTCATTGCATTGTTGGTAAATATTATCAGGAAAATGATCTAAAGTCATGCACTTGCAGAGTGGATAGCAGACTGTTCCCAGTGATAAACAAATTGCAGAATTGGCCCTGCAACCCCTGGGAATTCACTGAAACTCTGACAGTTGGCTGACATTAGTGCATGACTCCAGGAAGTTATCCCCTGGAGGACTGTTCAAAGCACATCTTCAGGTAATCCACAATTACCTATTTGTTTTTTTATGCTGTGAAATTTTCTAGGTGGTAACTTGCTTATATACAAAAGCCCCTGATTTTTGTTAGTAGCATATTCTTGGGCAGTAACCATGCATGGAACAAAATAAATATTTTCTATTATTATAAGAAATCCCAAATTGTAGCTGCAGTTTGTGAGACTTAAAATACATTATTATAGTGTATTTACTGCCATGGCATTCACAGTTGAATTATCACTTTTAGAACATAGCCTTATATTTTTCACCTCGTGATGGACTGTTGGCCTAGAATTCATACTGACCTGTTTGCTGCTTTTGCATAATTTCTCAGGCATTGTCAGCTCTGACAACTTATATCTATAGTTGAAACTCTAAACCTTATATGTATTTTTTTATTATTAAGGTGATAGTGATTTTACTTTTATTATTGTGGATGTTAATAATTAGATAAGAAAACATATATAAAAGCATCAAAGTATGTGATACATTTAAGTTTCCAGAAGGTACTAGTCGACATTAATAGCATATTAGAATCAAACTAAGATGTGTTTTTCAATTTTAAAATTCCAAATATTTAACATTGTGACACTTTAAAATGTTACTCTCGGGTTTATGATGGCCTCGGAACACATTTTTTTTTATGCAGTATCTTCAAGAAATTTGTGGAAAATGCACATTATGAGGAACTGTTTCTGAATTTAAAAGGTTTATTTTTGCATTAAAACCAACAGAAAATTCTAATTAGCCATGAACTTTCTGAGGCACCCTCATATGTGGCTATCCAGATGCTGTAGCGAAGGTGCCAGAGGGAGAGCATGAGGCTCAGCTGGTGCGTTTGTCACAGGAAGGCAGGAGCGAAGAGGGGATTGCCACGCCGTGATCTGCGCCTCTGCAGTTTCTAATGGGCTTCGGGGGATTAGAGGCTGCAGGCTGAAACGTTCTTGCTGAGACTCTCAGTTCCAAAAAGCACTCTGGGGAAAGTCACCTCAAGCGTTATTACTGATAATCTGCACGTTGCTATTTGTGGAAAATTGTGCGAAAGGCTTTGGAGCTTGATTTTTGCTGACGAGAGACTTTTTGACCGACACGGTTAAGATAAAACCAAACCCTCATCTTCACTGTTCTCTAAAAAACATGTTGGGGAGTGTTTCCCACAGGAATGTTTGAGAGGTTATATTTTAATGTCAACATGAGAAATAGAGTTTCTCAATTTTTGTAGCATTTGATCCTGACAGCTTTTCAGCACATGAAATAGTAAATTTTTTGTTGTTATGATTTTCCATGATACAGTTTTGTAGGTTTAGGGATTCCCCCCATTTCTATACTCTTTTTCCCTCCCACCATTTTGGAGATGGTGAAAGTATTAGATTCTAAGAAGTATTTGTAGGAAATATTTAGTTAAACATAACTAAAGGTAGGTATATAGAAAGGTTAAGTAACACAGAAAATATGTACATAGCAAATTTTGCAATCAAGGCTAGTTTTCTGGTGTATAATATTTAGAGCTGCCTCCCCCACCAAAAATTATTTTTAGACATACTTAAATGAATAATTATCTGAAATTCATCCTGTTACTCCCAGCAGTTCCATAATTAGAAATACCTACTTAAAAATGTATCTTTCCTGGAAGATATTAGATATTTTTGGTTTTGATGCTATCATAGAGGTACACAAGAAATTTCAATAAGGTTTGCATTGACTCTGAATCTCAATAATGCTAAAAGTTTAGTTTGTATTATGGTTGAATTTAAATTATATCTACCATAATTGATCATTTTAATATATTTTCCTTCCCTTTCTATTGAGTAGGAAAATATAAAATCCAACAAATCAGAAAGCATAACTTCAATTAATAAAATTGATCTCTAAACCTAGAAAACACTTTGTGGTTAAATGATTCACACTCAGATGTGAGGTCAGAGGGATTGTGGAATTCAGTAAAGTGTCTAGTACTGACTTTTAGTGGCTAATAATTCTATTGGTCTTTATATCAGTTCTCAGATTCTTAATCTAACATCAACTTTCAACTATTTTTATTGCATTGACATGAGAAAGGACATGGTATTTTAAAATGGCAATTTGTTCCAACACATATTTTACACGCTTCAAATGCATTTTTGTATTTTACATTTTGTTAGATATTTATGAGTTACTTCAAAGTAAGGAAGTGACTGTATAATAAATAATAAAATTTACTCTCCTGCATATATGCAAACAATCTGTACCCATATATGTGAATTCAAACCAGCTCAAACACTAAGCTGTGAAATTTTTTTCTTTCTTAGGACCTCCATAGAGCAGCCAAACAGCACTGACTGCTAAATGTCCATATTTCAGAAGTTTTCCTTAGTGTTATAAGTTGTGTAAGGGATGTGTAGACCAAGGGGTAAGATTCCATGTTATGCTTCAATTATTTGCAGTTCTTAAAATGAATTTTTCTTCCTTGAAGATATTTTTGCAACACTAATCTTTATATTTTCTTGCAGCTTAACCATTTTTAATAAAATATTTCTGGGTATGATTTGACATTTTTTGACAATGAGGTATTAGAACCATAATAAAGATTTCTATTGTGGCAAAATATGTCCTTCCACATTATTAGTTATTATAAAATCTGATAGACTACCAGTTATAGTTCTCAAGTTCTTTTGACAATTTGATAAATCATTTCCTTACTTTTGTGTTTACATATTTATTCAACATTTCACTATTTTGGCCAATTGCCTTCATTAGCAGTTTAATGTTCTAATTTGGTGTCTCTCATACTTTTGACTTCTTGAAAGAAGTGTGTCACATAGGTTATTTTTACTAGAATATATTGTAACACTTTTATATTCCATTGATTTGAATAATTTAGTGATACATGAATTATTAATGAAATTAATTCAATATTTCTGAAAAGAATTCTAAGAGACTTCCAAGATCATATCAATATAACAGATTGTATATCATTTATTACATTCTGCTGAAAATAAGTATATGTTTTTGAAGGAGTTACAGAGAGACTAAGAGAGAGAGAGTGAGAGTGAGAGGGAGAGAAAATTTTCCATCTACTGGTTGATTCTGTAAATGGATAGAATGGCCAGGTCAAAGTCAGGCTCAGAACAAAAGTTAGAGCCTTCTTGCAGTCTCCCCTATGAATGACAGGACCCCAAACGCTGGTCCTCTTCTCATGCTGCTCCCAGGGCATGGGAACAGAGCTGTGTCTGGAGCAGGCACCTACATCATAAGCCAACATTGAAGACAGTGAGTTTACCCACTGTGATACAACCCTCATTTCCAATTGCTGTATTCTTTACTGCTGCACATTGGCAGGGGAAAAAAACCTAGTTAATTTAAGAATTCCCTTCATGATATGCTAAAAATTAGTGATTTTTTTCAATAGTAGCCCTTCAATATGTTTCTAGGCTTCTATATAAAGAAAGTGGAAATATAATGTAGTTGTTTAATTTGAAAGCTAAGCCAGTTTTACCACTCATCTTTTTTTTATTAATTACGTTGTATTATGTGACAATCAGTGTGAATCAGACTGCTTATGATCTACATCAAAGAATAAGAATCTTGACCACTCATCTTTTAAAGAAATCACCACTTATTGTCTGCCTTATTATCAAAGACGTTTTATTATCTGACACAGTTTGACCACTATTTTCCAATCAGATATCTGAGTGTGACTGAATTTTCTCAATATAGACATATTTTCTATCTATCTTAAATCATAATGTATGTTTGCCAAAAGTAAAACAGTATCTACCCTCCATGTTATTATTTGTTCTAGAAAATATAATCTTCTTTTAAATCCACTGGCTAGTGTTTTCTCTTTCTATAAGTCTGCCTACACTCTATCTACTGAGAAGAGTTCACACATTCTTTTGGACCAAATTTTAGGAATCTGTCTGTGGCAGGCGGGCTGTCCAGTTATTTCACTAAAAGAGTTACTGCATGTTTACAATGGCTCAGGCTGGGTATCCACTGTTAGCATGTCAGGTCTATCTAATCATCTTTCTGCTTTATCTATATGTTCCTTGTAGTGCTTTTTACACTGTAGTGAGTATGTCTGTCTTATATCTGGATCACCATTGGTTACTAGCTCATCAATGAGTGAATCACCAGCCTGTTTCCAAAGAGTAAATATGCTTTAAATCTTTCTGGAATTAATATAGTCACCATATTGTTTAGCAATATAAATTAATATATTGATATGTGCTCCAGAATGATTGGAGCTTGACATTATATTTAATGAAAGTAGCCTGTCACAAAAGTACACATATTGTGTCATTCCATTTATGTAATAATTCAAGGATATGAAAATTCATGGAGACAAAGATTAGTGGTTTTTTAGAGGTTCGGGTAGGATGGAATGCCGTGTGGATGTTGATTAGTGGAAGCTTTCTTGATGGAGTGATGAAAATGTCCCTACCCGAGGCAGAGTTGACAGCCACGTTTCATAGGTATACTAAAAATCTGTGGATTGTGTGCTATCCGACAATTATAGCTCAAGGAAACTTATTTTGAAGACTAGGATGCGGCTGCTCCCCTCCCCTCATCCCCTAGCTTTTTGTTTTCAGGGTTGATTTGTTTTCTTTGTTTGGAAGACAGAGCTGTCCCATCTGCTGGTCCACTCCCCAGATGCTGGCAATATCTACAATAGGGGCAGGCCAAGTCCAAGTGTCTGGAGCTCAGTTCAGGTCTCACACATGACTGTAATGAACAAGCATGAGAGCTGTTGCCTGCCGCCTTCCAGGGTACAGAGTAGCAGGAAGCTAAAGTTAGAAGCAGAGTGAGGATGCATCCCCAGGCACTCCAATATGGGATGAGAGTATAAATTAATCTTCTTAATATGCATTTGATTTTTATCTTTAGTAGAATATCTGTTTCAGATCTTAGGATTCTTTACTACTTGCGGAAGAGCAGTGAAATCTGTTAAAATTCCACAGAAGTAAAGTATCCCAAAAGACAAGGGAAATGTTAAAATTCTCAAGGTGGAAGTAATGCTCATAGTATTGAAAGTATAAATATTATTAACCAGTTAGAAATTTTTAGAATTCAACTTATTTGGAGCCGTATTTATCTTTGGTAGAATGTAAAATCCACATGAAAGTATCTGGGTACAATCAAACCTTGTAAATTCCCAAGTGCTTTGAATTTAGGAAAGAAGATACCTTACAGCCCAATTTTCTCTGGAATAGCCAGTACTCCATTTATGCACTAGTTCGAGTCCTGACTCTTCCACTGCAGATCCAGATGCTCACTAATACACCTGAGGAAGCCGCAGAGGATGGTCCAAGTGTTTGAGTTCCAGCTGTCCATGTGGGAGACCTGGAAGAATTTCCTGTCTCCTGGTTTCTGCCTACTGCAGACCAAGCTATTGCAGCCATTTGGAAAGTGAGCACGCACTGTCTCTCCCACCCTCTCTCTTCATTATTCTGCCTTTCAAATAAAAACATCTTTTAAAATGAAAGATGTTTTAACAATGAGCCAATAAATGATGCAGTGAATAACATTGATAGTTGCAGTGAAAAAACAAATTGGTTTCTGTATCACCCTTAACATTAACATATCTCATTCCATTCACTGAAAAACAAAAGGAAATTTTCAGGGTTATTACAATATTGTATAGAAACAGCTTTTATTGTAGCAGATTTATGCACTGATCTGAATAGTAAATCCCTTTTAGTATTGATCCTGTTTAGAATAGTGAGTGATTCTGGACAATTTCAATCTTGTGAAGTGGAACATTTAGCAGTGACATGTCACAAAGGCCTTTGCTGTATTAGAAAAAGCAGCAGATTTATTCTAGCATTTGTCTGCTTTATGCAGAATTGCTAGTCTCTTTGGTTCTATATATGACAACCTAATATGTTTCAACATGCTTTAGTTTGTATCTACATGAAGGAAACGCCTGAAGTCAATTTTCAGATTGTAAGAAAAGTTAGCGAGTGTCCTGATGAATGGCAGATGATGACAGTACACATTCAATGTGCAGCCACTCTTCCAGCCTCAGCAGGTTTTAAAACTGAGAAATGGACCTCTTAAACATGCGCAGTTTCAGAAGTGAACTCAGTGTAACAAATTATACCTGGACCTGTTTACATGGGTTCAATTCCCTGACTCTTCAAAAATCAGACATTTGAATTGTTTTAAAGTAAAAAAATAATAATTGTTGCTAGTTATTTGGTGAATCTGATGATCCAGATGCTGTCCTGGGTGCCTGAGCTAATTTAACTTTTGCCAAATCCTGCAAGAAAAATAATAAAAAGCTTGTAGAAATCAGGGAAGTTAATTCTAATACTCTGAGCATGTGTTAAAGTGTGGAGTTTGAATTTAGAATTTCAGTTAGTAATAACCTATCCCAGGTTAAATAAGACTTCCTTCTTAACTTTTTCACTTTACAACACAACAGCTTATTTTTATTTTGACCATAGTCATAATGTTGAAATAAGAGTTATTTTTTAAAAAGTTATTTATTTAAAAGGTAGCATGACAACAATAAAGGGAGAGACACAGTGGGGAAGAATAAAAGGTGGTGGGAGAATTCTTGATTCAGTGGTACACTTGCCAAATGGCTGCAACCATTGGGTTTGGCCTAGGCTGGAGCATGAACCAAGAACTCTATCCTGGTCCCTCCCTTGAGTGCCAAGGGCCCAAGAACTTGGGACAGGCTCTGCTGCTTTTCCTGGTGTATTAGCAGTGAGCTGGAGATGGAGCAGAGCAGCCTGAATGCAAACCAGCACCCTGTGGTGGGATACTAGTACTGCAAACTACAACTTAAACAGCCCTGCCACAATTTCAGCATGTGAAATGATCATTATTGATAGATATGACAATGGATATTTCTGATTTTTAATTTCTGTTTATGTGTTATCTGTTTATTGTCACCCATGAATTTTACCTTAAGGATTCTGCATATGATAGAACAATGATTATAGCGGTTGTTGCCATATTGAAGATGCCACTTGGGAAATCCTCATCTGCCGTGGGAATGGCTGTGTTCAAGTTTGGGTTCTTTTCAAAATTCCAGTCTGCTGCTAAATTTACACACTCTGGAAATTAGCAGGTGATGGTTAAAAATCCATGGAATCTTGCCATGCACGTGGAAACCTGCTCTGAAATGCTAGTTACTGGCATATCCCAGCCCAGTCCTGGTTAGAGCAGCCATTTGGGTAGTGAACCAGCAGAGGGGGAAATCTATATTTGTGTTTCTGCCTTTCAAATAATGATAAAAAAAAAGAGCAGAAATAATTTCCCTGTTACTTTGACGTACTTTCTTCTCTCTAGCACTGTAAGTTGATTTGGAATCAATAATATGATCATCTGTGTGGATCTGGCAAAACCAGCAGAGTAGATCTATCTACAAAGATACTTAGGGACAAGCTATCATGTATCCAGTACTTTTTTTATTTTTTTAACAAACGAGAATATAAATATGGATCTTATGTCTGATGAACTCAGAGACCAGGAAGAAGAACAGATCTCGACCAGTCCTTGTATAAGATGTTTTGGGGTTGGAAATACTACATTTTGTCATCTTATTTGATGATTCCAAGTGTGTAAAAAGCTTTTAATATCACAGTCAATAGAGAAGACAACAATGTAGCTGTAAGGCAATCAGGTAAGACAGCCAGGGCCTGGGGTCTGATGGGCTGCAGTATCAATGGAGCTGTATGACCTTGGGCATCATCTTTCACATTTCTAAATATCAGTTTCCTTAGCCATTACTCACTGCCAAACTGAACTCCTAAAGCCTGTTAGAAGAATGCTTGTATCTGAAGCATGGTCATCAGGTTAAAAAAAAATAGTAATTGATTGTTATTCCTCTTCTTATAGAATCAACATGCACATTGTGACCTGAGAAGTGAAGGCTGCAATAAAACAACTCATTTTTTTTCTTAGAATTATTTTTCATGATAAAGTTTCTTAGGCTCAGGGAGTTTCCCTTCTACTTTTACTGAATCAAAATTCATTTGAGTATGTGATAACTTTCCTTGAAATATTTATTAGTAACCTGCCTAGCTACTATCTAAAGTAGCATATTTGAAAAATTCCATTCTAAATGCTCAGATATCCAAGTGAAAATGGAAACCCTGAATGAATGTAAATTTTTCATAAACATGTGTATATATTTGTAATTCTCCTTTTATATTAGTAAGTTAAACTTCTTATACTTCACCAGACTTGATTATGCAGCCACAGAGACAAAGTTCTGGATGTGGGAAATCATGGTGCTTGAGGGGTTGGGGATTGGGTTGTGGCCTTTTGAGAAAAGCAGCCGCTGAGCATTGGTTCACTCACTGTGTAAGGGAAAACAACCCCAATTTCTGAGTAGTAGTTTCTAAGTTTTAAAAGAGTTAATAGGAAGAATAGATACTACATAATGCTTGGTATCACAGCTCTTCAATATATGTAGTGGGTACTATTGATTTCATGAATATTATAATTACTTTTGATGTGTTAAATATCCCAATCATGAATGAAGTATTGACACTTTTCATTTTTAGTATTGCTCTTATTATGTGTATATTTGCCAATATACATTTTATACATATGTATACATAACTTCTCAAATACCTGTGTCCTTAAACTAAGTGACCCATCAGGAACTATCAATGCTAATCTATGGAACAGAATGCAGGTAATCAGTTACTTCAGCTGCCCTCTGGGTAATTCTCCAGGTGCTTCCCATGGTTTGTGTTATTTTTCAGGTGTGATCTTTTTCCAGGGTGATTTCCCATAGCATGGAACTAACAACATCAGCTGATTGTTCTAATCTGGCAGTTTTATGGGGAGGCAGTTCATTCTGGTGAAAGAGCAGGTCTCCAGAAACAATCTCTCACCCATAATCAAAACCAAAAGTCTTCAAGGCTCAGCCTGAATTTTGATGTCTTCCCTCCTCTTGCCTTATTTTTCCTCTACAACATTAATGACAGAAAATCATAAGTGTTGATCTACTGTAATTTGTATGCAAGAATGATGTGACAGAATATAATTAGTATGATATGTATGAGATCCAGAGTAGATTTTTCTATGGCCTGCTTGGTTCTGTGCTGATACAGATATATCTCTATTAATTTGTGTGATGATTCAATGGCTAAATCCTCCTGCTACAGGTGCCAGAATCCCATATGGGTGCCAGTTCATGTCCCAACAGCTCTACTTCCCATCCAACTCCTTGCTTAGGGCCTGGAAAATCAGCAGAGGATAACCCAAAGCCTTGGAACTTTGCACTGAGTGGGGGACATGGAAGAGGTGCCTGGTTCCAGGTTCCTGGCTTTGGATCAGCTCAGCTCTAAGCCATTGTGGTCATTTGGAGAGTGAACTAGTAAATGAAAAATCTTTCTGTCTCTCCACAAATCTAATCTGGCTTTCCAATAAAAATGAATAAATATTTTTTTAAAAAGCATTAATTTTTCATTGTGAACAAGGTTTTGACAGACATAGCTTTGGGAATGTAAGGGATGATGTGTGGTCACGTTATAAGAAAGAACAGGGAGGGGCCCAGCGGCGTGGCCTAGAGGCTAAAGTCCTCGCCTTGAATGCCCCGGGATCCCATATGGGCGCCGGTTCTAATCCCGATGGCTCCACTTCCCATCCAGCTCCCTGCTTGTGGCCTGGGAAAGCAGTCGAGGACGGCCCAATGCATTGGGACACTGCACCTGCATGGGAGACCTGGAAGAGGTTCCAGGTTCCCGGCTTCGGATGGGCGCGTATCGGCCCGTTGCGGCTCACTTGGGGAGTGAATCATCGGATGGAAGATCTTCCTCTCTGTCTCTCCTTTCTGTATATCTGGCTGTAATAAAAATGAATAAATCTTTAAAAAAAAAAAAAGAAAGAACAGGGAGCTATCCAAGTCCTAACACTGTACCTCTGGCACACTTATTTAACTTGGGAGCTAATGAAAACCAATATAATAAAATATACAACTGCTTCCAAGTGGAAAATCAGTGGCACCCATCCTCCTGTCCCATGAATCATTTCTTTCAATCACCTGCTAATTGAACATATTGATGGCATCTTTTTATTAAGTTGCTGGAAGTGAGAAACTTTTGCATAAGGAAAGGAAACAGCTAAGGAGGCCTTGTATTTTGTGGCCTTAAAATTACTGAATTTGGGCTGACTCACATACCTCTCCAAATCTGAGATTTGTTTAAGTGTTTGAGAGAGTAAAGGATGGGGTAAACAGTGTGCATTTATGCTAGTGGGAAAACAAAAACAGAACACGATGAAAATAATATTGGAATTGCTGTTTTCAAACCAAGAAAGTAAGCTCAGTGTGCTATTAATAAAGTAACTTAATGATGTGAATGCTTTTTCTCCCAAAAGTAACACTTGAGTAAATATTTCTACGGAACATGTTTTTCCAGTGGTGTTTTCCCTCCTGCTGACCTCGAAGGGCAATTACTTGTAAAAGTCGTGTTGCTTTGCATTATTTTTTAGAAGAAATACACCTGAAATTCAATAGTTATTTTAGCATTCTGTTCTCAATTTATTTTCTTCATAAGTGTCATTAAAAACAGGGCCTGTAACTCATGTGGCATTTAGTACGCTCATATTCAATCATGCAGTGACGCTAAATGGGGCATATTTTTATTTCTATTTCTAAGACCATTTCAATACCTCTTTGATAAGAGTTAACAGACTTAATGGAGAAAAATGGATGAAATGTGCAAATGCGAAGTCAATGAAATGTTCATTGTTATTTGCCCATTTACTTAAACATTTCTTACAAAGTCCCCTTCCTTTACCATGCAGTAAATGAGACAATATGAAAAAGTGGCATAAACAAGCTGCAGAACTTTGCCCTCCTGAAATGTAAAGTATGTTTGGAAGGATGATAAGAAATCAAAATGTTTAGTGCCATTTTATGTTGTAAAACAAATATAAATAAAATCTTACAGGATTACAGAGGAGAATACAATTATTCTTCCACCATGTAAATACAGTGTGCATTGGAAAGAGATGCTATTACAAATCTGCCCGAGAAGGAAAGGTTTTGCTTTTGTTTTAGAGGCCTAAGCCATGTTCCTCAGGTCTCTAGAACAAAGAAACATCTGCAAAATTAGGTGCAGTCCTTGTAAGAATCAGGCGTTTTTACCCAGAAAACAGGAGTGTAGAGTGCATCATTCCAGGATGCTGGAAATGATCATAATGAGGACAGAGGCAGGACAATTCAAATGTGTGCAACAACCATGGTCATGGGGAAGGTGAGCCAGAACAAGCATTAGGCAGCAATATGTTCAGCAACCAGCTATCAGATGAAAAATAGGCTGACTTGAATAGTTGCTGGTTTTCTTGCTGTAAGCATTCCTACCATAGGCAGATTTACAGCTGCTCTCATCTTCAGTGTACGTAGAGGAAGGGAGAGCTTTACTTACTCAGCTTTCAGAGCTGTCATTGTCATCAAGTCCCCACTGGACAAATCCTGGGCTTCTGCTGTGGAGGTGCTTATGTTTCACTACTGAGGCGACTGAATTCAGTTCTTCATTTCGTGGGAATGCCTTGAAACTTACGAATGAGTGAAACTTTTGACTGAATATGCACAATGAGAAAAAGGCTAGCAAAATATGAATATTTTTATTAAACTGTCATTTAACCATTCTTGTATTAATTTGCTTGTATAGCCAGCATACCTTTTTCCTCTGGTTTTATCTTTTTCCTGACATCATATAATTCATTTTTTTTCTCGTTACTCACTTTGTAAGCCTACATGAGCCTAGGGTTTTGGAATAGGAGTGTCAATAGCTTGATGCTTTGAATCTACATTTGTAGAAACTAGTGAGAGAACAGCAAATATTAGCAGATGAACAAATTAATTTCACTATAAATTGCTTTCAATGGTCTTATGAACAATAGTACATGAAAGCAATTTGTGAATTGTTTTACAAATCCTTTACGATATAAATAAGTGTTATTAACAGGCAAATAGGATAAATTATAAAATTTCACTTAATATTTTCTCAGGAGATTTTGTAGTAGTTACAAATCTATACTTTTCTCTATCAGGAAACTGAGAAACTGGGCTCACAGAACAGAGTTTCTCCTAAAGTCCTGTAAGTTATTGGCAAAGATTTTATCCAAAATATATTGGGTACTTTATAATCAAATACCCCCATTGGTTTTTCATTATTACTGAACCGAATAAGAAAAGTACGTGGAAGTATTAAAAGACTAACTGCTGAAAGCACAATAAAACTGGGGAAGTGAAGAGTACAGCAAGAACAGTAGACTATGTCACCAGACTGTGTAGTACAGTCATGTTAGTGCAACGGTGGAAAGCTCCTGGTACTACTGGCTTCTCTCTTACAATTCACCCCTTAGGGCCAGGTAAGACCATGGTAAGTGTTAGGACCGTGGTAAGTGTTAGGACCGTGGTAAGTGTTAGGACCGTGGTAAACGTGGGAGGTGGTGGATGCTGTAGGGAGAGCAGCCTTGTAGAAGATTCCCAGGTCAGTGTGAACATGCCCTCAGAACAGGTTGTTCATATAGCCTGAGTCAGAGCCTTACTCTACTTTCCCTCCTCTCTCTCTCTCTCTCTCTCTCTCTCTCTCTCTCTCTCTCATTGTATCACTCCTTTCTGGCTTATCATACGATCTCTTCTCTCAAAGTGCTGTGACATCCTCTGTGGGCTTCTCACAGGGGTTAATGCATGGACCATTTAGGTTCAGAACTACCAAATGAACATTTCCTCTTCATTAAATAAATTGCCTAGGTATTTCATTATATTGACAAGAATCTAACTGATACAAGTTGGCCATATCTTCATGTCTTCACATGCCTATGCCCTTACTTGCATCTGACTCTATTACACAATAGGTTTCAAATGAAGAATTTTTAATGGATTGACCCAGGAGGAAATCCCTTTAATTTGTACTAATAAAATAATTCACACGCACATGAACACCAGAATGCAAAGGAGTCAGGAACATTAAGAATGCAGGTATATATTCTAAGGGTTTTTTTGGTTGTTTTGTTTGTTGTTGTTTTGTTAGGCATCTCATTCTTGGCTTAGGCATATTCCAGAAGAAGCAGTAATTTGCCTTGACACTGCATAGAGCATGAAAGTGATTGTCGGGTTTCAATTCATTGTCTAATTTTGTGTAAGCAGTTTGTAAAGTAAAACAGCCACTGTGATTGCTTTTCTAGTCTCTGTTCTCCTGACCTAATTTGAATTAAATGCCTCAGTCAAACAGCCGTAATTTTGTACATTGTGTGCAGCGTTAGCACAGTGGGCAGAGAATGAACTCAGGATTTTGAAATCTCTGTGGGATTCTAGACAAGTTCTGACACTTTTCCTTCTCTCTTCACTCATAAGAAATATAGTCCTTTTTTCCTTCAGGAATATCTTTTACTTTTTCACTCCCTTTTTAGAAAAAAATCTACACATATGGGAAGCAGAGAGAAGAAAACAGATGGAAATCTCATATCTGTTGCTTGACTTCTTTAAGGCCTGCAAGAGTCATAGGTGGGTCAGGCAGGAGCCAGGAGCTGATCCCGGGTCTCTCAGGCAGGTGTAAAAGACTCAGATACTTAAGACATCATTCTATCCCTCCTGTCGTGGAGAGCATTAGCAAGAAAAGAGTCAGCGGTCAAATCCAGGGGTCTCAAAATGGAAATGGACGTATGAAGTGGTGTCTGAACTGCTAAGCCAGATGCTGACCCCAGATATTTCAATATTTTAATATTTGTCTATGTTCAAATGATTGTGGATAAGTGTCAGCAAGTTAGTTTATCATTAGGATACAACATATCCATACAGAATTCTTTGTTATGGTCAAAGTCAGGAAAAAAAATACTTTAAAAATTTCTTCCAGAGTTTAAGGCAAAATTGTGTATGTGTTTATGTGTATATAAACTCAATTTATATATTCTATCATCAAAAGCAAAATGATCCCTAGAAAAGATGTCTACTGTATTGCTTAAAAACACCAAAAATCAAACAAACAAGAAAACAGAAAAGTAGTGTTCTATGACTCAGCAGTGAAGTTGGCTTTTTGATATGTAGAATATTTCAGGAAACACAGAGTTTCAGGAAACTTGGAAATATCATGCATAAGATATGTCAACCTGTCATTTTACTTATAATTCTCATATTAACCCCATATTTTAAAACTGATTTACTTTCCAGGAGCACGAGGGAAAGGATAGCCATTGCAGCCCCACCCTGCGAATTGTTATGTGGGCAGAGAATCCAGCCAACCAGAGAGCATCAGCATTGACTTGCAATGCCAATTCTTTCAGGAATGTACTAGAATGTGGCATAGACCAAATGTTTTCCAATATGAAAAGGAGCATGTGTCAAAAATGTGCCAGCCAATTTTGAACTTCACAAGTAGGTAATCTGTGGCAATCACCCAGTTCCAGTTCTGGCATTTCCCTGAAAGCCACTTCTTTTTGAGTATGACTCAATTGTGATTTGCGTTGGGACCACAAAGAGCTCCCACAGCACCAAGTGACACTCCCCCCAAGTGGACAGGTGAAAGAGACAGGACCATATCAATGCTGATTTGAAGAGCACTTGTTTTCATTCTAGCTCTAATTGTACAATATCACTGAGGTTATCATTTGTGAAGATATTTCAGGGAACTGCCAAATGTAGAAATAGATTCTGGCAGGCTCTAAGGATCTAATGAACTTCTGGAAAAGTAGTCATTAAAACTATAAGGAAATTTTTTCACTGCCAGAATTAAAAATATTTGTTTTAAGCTTAGCAGGAACTATTTTAAAATAAAATATATTTATCTACGTTGTCTGCATAGATGAAGAATAAAATTTTATGAATACTCAGCTGCTTCTTTTCTGATGCATTAAATTGCCTCTAAACTATAATATTATATTGGGATTTTAAGGAAAAAATGTTTGATTCTTATCTATAGCAGCATGTAAGTGAGTTTCAAGAGAGGATATAGTTGAGGAAAACTAGCTAGTGTTTAGAAAAACCATGCTATTAATTTTTAGAAGATTGTAGAATACACAGGAAATTATGTCTTTCTGGATATCTGCCAAGTGAGGAGAAGGATCAGAAAACGCGCTCAGATCAGTTCAGAAGCTTGCTAAATCAACACGTGTGAAGAAGCTCCAGGATTCCAAGATGGAGCACTGCAGCTTTCTGGTGGACTAGATGACATGAATGTAACGTAAACACACGCATCTGTTGCTAGGCATGCTTCTATCTCAGAGCTTCTGTTTGTTCTTTAATCCTCAGCACTTCATTCCTGGAGGAATTGTATTAAAAAGTTCTGCTCAGCTCTGATCCAAGACCCATCTGTCACTGTTCCTCCAGTGGACTCCCAGCATTATTCACAATTTTGTCTTTCTGAATTTTAGCTCAGAAATCAAGAATCTCCTTCCTGTCATCACCATACTGGTAATTAAGAACAAACTCCATTTTTAAGTTTACAGTCTCCTTACCTTTTTAAATGATTTAGTTAGTTATTCATATTGTGGACAACTACAGGCACACACACACGTACACAACACGGGCAGAATTTCCTTCCTTCCAATGGCTTACTCCCTTCATGGCCAGGACTGGGCCAGACCAAAGACAGGCTCTCAGAACTCCATCCAGATCTTCTTTGTGGGTACCAGGATTTCTTTCCCAAGTGCATTCTCAGGAAGCTGGATCCTAAATGGAGCAGCCAGGACTGGCTCATAGCAAGTGGCTTCATCTTCCATGCGCAAGGTCTGCTCCATATATATTTACTCCTTACCAATCATTTCATCCAGACAGAAGCAACCCCCAAGTAGCAGAATCCTTTAGCTATTCATAGAGGCTGGAAGATTCTTTCTCCTCCTGCCTTTTCCCTTGCCTTCCTTTGCTTCCTTTCTCCTATCCTTCCTATTTTTATTAAATTACTTTTAGCATATATTCCCTTAGAACATCACACTGTCTGCAACTTTGAATACAGACTCCTTATTTCTTAAAGAAGAAAGCATTAGGAATTTGTTTCACAGACAAATTGAGAATAGAAAACTTAATCAATATAGCAATCTTTGTCAATATATAATAAGCACCATTTCTGAATACTGGAGGAGAAAGTATTACTCATGGTGATATGTGTCATTCAAAATGTTCTAAGACAGAACTTCCAGGGTTTGACTAAAGCACTCTTGGACATATACTCAAAAGATCTAGTTTGAAGAGCATGTGATGAAAACACAAGTGACATTAACATAAAAATAAGTATTAGATCAGTGATACACAGATTAACCACATTAAGCAGGAAAAACCAACTGTCTTAATTTACCAAGAAAGTGAATATATTCATACAAATGCTAGTGTTCTGCAATTTAAGCCTTTGGTAAAGATGACTGTTAACAGTTTGCAGAAATTGTTTAACAAAACACCTTTATTACTGTGATAATAAATCATAGCATTATATGCCATAATCTTATTTATTTATTATTATTTTTTTATAAAGATTTTTTATTGTTATTGGAAAGCTGGATATACAGAGAGGAGGAGAGACAGAGAGGAAGATCTTCCATCCGATGATTCACTCCCCAAGTGAGCCGCAACGGGCCGGTGCGCGCCGATCCAATGCGGGGACCAGGAACCTCTTCCGGGTCTCCCACGCGGGTACAGGGTCCCAAAGCTTTGGGCCGTCCTCGACTGCTTCCCCAGGCCACAAGCAGGGAGCTGGATGGGAAGTGGAGCTGCCGGGATTAGAACCGGCGCCCATATGGGATCCCGGGGCTTTCAAGGTGAGGACTTTAGCCGCTAGGCCACCCCGCCGGGCCCTATTATTGTTTTAACAGTTAACTGATGGAACCTTTTGACTTCAACATCTCCATTGCTTTTCTTTTTATTTTTTTTATTTTTGTTTTAAAGATTTATTTTTTCTTATTTTTACAGGAAGTTCAGATATACAGAGAGAAGAGACAGAGAGGAAGATCTTCCATTTCTTGAATCACTCCCCAAGCTGCCATAATGCCTGGTTCTGTGCTGATCCAAAGCCAGGAGTCTGGAGCCTCCTCCGGGTCTCCCACGGGCTGCAGAGTCCCAAGGCTTTGGGCCGTCCTCCACTGCTTTCCCAGGCTGCAAACAGGGAGCTGGATGGGATGTGGGGCCCCCAGAACACGAACTGGAGCCCCTATGGGATCTCGATGCATTTCAGATGAGCACTTTAGCTGCTAGGCTGCCAAGCCGGGCCTACATACCATGATTTTATAAAGGCAATTTTCTATTCCTAAGCAGACAAAGAAAATACAAACATAAAGTAAAGGACATGAGAGGCCTAGCTATGGGTATATGGACAGTTTGAAACACATGCTGGTGAGCATTTATAGTAAAAATGTCATAATTTAAAATAATATTCTTCTTATAAATTGTAAGTGCAATCATTAGAAAGTGAATTTTAATTAATTTCTATCAGGCAATAGTATTGCTGGGGAGATCTCTGGTTAGACTCGGTCCAGGCTTTTATCTCCACTTGTAAATGAATTCCAGCAGGAGGACTAAGTAAAGGTGAGGATAGAAGCAAGATTTATTGAAAGATAAAGGAAAGTACACATCTAGGAGGTAGTGTGTGCAATTCCAGCCAACAGTGCTGTCACCACTTCTACGATCTAACACACAGTATAATGTAATGTTCTGGGCTTTCTCCAACCTTTCACTCTACATTGTCCCAAATTGTCCCTGCAAACATTCCAAAGCCCCTGCAATTCTTCAGGAAAAGTCAGTAGTAAGATCTACTTCTAATTCCAATTTTATGTACTAATCCACTGTTCATTACCTTAATCAAAACACCTGAGAAGACTTTCTCTGGGAACGAAAAAAGCTTTGTTTCAGCTTACAGTATGGAGGGTCACAGTTCAGGAAGTGGAATTGTCTGGCATCTGCTGTGGGCACTGCTTCTGGCAGGCACATATCTCATATGGCCTGCCGTATCACTTAATAAAGCACAGAGAGCCTAAACAAATCAGTACCAAAAGCTTAGTCCCTGTCCTGATACCAGATTAATATGAAGAGGGTGTTTATTCTATTGCAGATGACAGGGTATTTGGCTTCTGCTCAAGCACTGTCACTCAGCTAGATCAGGGTGTTTGGGGTTTTTAAAATAGGCAATGTGGATGATATGGTGAAATGTTAGAGGACTACATGCTTTTGTTGTTATGCATCAAGGCTTGGTGATTTTCAAAAGGCTTGCTTTATTTATTTATTTATTTATTTATTTATTTATTTATTTATTTATTTATTTATTTATTTATTTATTTATTTGAGAGAGGGAGGAGATATTCCATTTGCTGGTTCGCTCCCTCAATAGCAGCAGTTGCTAAGACTGGGCCAGGATGAAGCCAGGAACCAGGAGCTTCATTCAGTTCTTGCACATGTTAACAGATGGCCCCAACGTTAAACTATCTTTTGCTGCTTTTTTTAGGTCATTAGCTGGGAACTGGTCTGGAAGTAGAGTAGCAGCAAAACAAGAACCAGCACCCATATGGAAAGCTGATGTCATAGGTGGAAGCTTTAACCTCTGCACCGCAAGATCTAAGGCTCCTAATTAGTCCATAGCAACACACTTCGTCTCTTATCATCCTGGTCTTTGAAGGCAATAGGTCCTGAAGTTAGCCCTAGCCTGATTAGCTCTACTGACACTGCAAAAGAAGCTATGATAAAAAGCATGGGAGTGTGTTTATTGTAGGACATGGCGAAGTGGGAATACAGCAGCTAGCCCTGAAGCATCAACTTTTTGCTTTTCATTTAACTAGTTTTTTAGTTTATACCTTGTTAGAAAACTTGATGAGCTCAAATATTCAAAGCCATATGGAAAGCATGCCTTAAGGACTTTCTCACATTGACTGAGGTCTACTTCTCAGACACCATCATGGATAGTAAGAAGTGAAGGAGAATCTGGATTCTAAGAAAAATGGTTGAGCCCTGGGCAAAGGAGAATTCCTTGGGTTTGATCTCAGGAAGATAGGAGCAAAGAAGAGGCTTCAATTCCCACATAAGAGTGGATTATTTAAATCTATTTTTATTGAAAAGACAGATCAGAGCAAAGAAGAGATAGAAAAATCTTTCATCCACTGGTTTACTCCCCAAGTGGCTGCAAGGCTGAAGCTGAGTCATTCTGAAACCAGGAACCTCTTCTGGGACTCCAGTGCAGGTGCTGGGTCCCAAGGCCTTGTGCCATCCTCCATTACTTTTTTTCAGGCCATGAGCATGAAGCCATGAGTATCAGATGTGGAGCAGCCAGGATTAGAACCTATTACCCATATGGGATTTTTGTGCTGCAAGGTAGAGATTTAGCCAGTTGAGTTATTGAATCAGCCCCTGGAGCCCTTTATTTGAGAGGTAAAGTTTGGTCACCAAGGGATTTAACCTTTAGCTTTAATGCATCATAAAAGCTGTATCCTAGTTTATGCCTTAGGTCTCACCAGTGGGGCTCTGATTGTGTTTGAAAGTTATCAATCACAGGGATATTCAGCAGGCACAAGTCAAAAAAGGATAGCAGTAGAAGCAAGGGGACCCTCCTGGGAGAAAATCCCAGCCACCTTCATAAGGGAAGCAGTAATCCACAGAGAAAAGGCACAGAGACAAAAATCGGAAGCTATTCTCATAACTTTTGTATAAGCATTTGTTCTGAGGGCTGAATCAATCGAGGATGGCACACACCATTGATAATTTCTAAAAATAGAAAAATCAATAATAAAAACAAACACCCTAAGAGCAAGAGAAATAGGATTCAATAAATAGTTACCATCTGATATTTGGGGTGTAATGTGAGCTAAATAACTAGGAAGTTAGCTTAGGTCTGCTGTGCTGAAACCCTCCAAGACACTACCTCCATGTAGTTCCATCATCCTACTTGCTAATCAAAACAGTCCCATTCCCAGGGAGCATCTGATCTACCTGGGACCTAAGGAAAACACCAAGAAAGTGTGTTTTTGAGCTTGTTACTGTATCATATAATTCTCAGGTGGCTTCATTCCTGGAGAAGCATCACCCCTATTTCCTAGAATACTGGGAGGAATTCTACCACCCGTTTCTCCGGTGCTGCAGGTGGCTTCCAGGTGTTCTTTCTTCATCCTTTCCCTCTCTGCTTCTCCTTTCAGGCAAATCTTCTGGCTCCGAGCTCTTTCATGACCAATGTTTCTCTATACTAGACAACCCTCAATCATGTGTGTGAGTCTGTTCACTTTCTCATCTTTTAACTAAATTGTATCACTTTATCATTTTATTTTTGTCAGCATTTCGATTCCTTATCGTCATGCATGACAAGAGTCCAAATTAAAAAAAAAAAGTGAATACCCCCTAACCCATATGAGATGGATTTCTAATGCATACTTCAGGTGCTTGGGAGGTTTGTTAGTCACATTGTGGGTGATATCCCTGGCTAGACTTGGTGTAAGCTGTCATCTCCACGTGTGAAGAATTCAAGAGAAAATGTGGGCAAATGTAAGCAGAGAAGCAGTATTTATTTAAAGGCAAATAGTAAATATATGCTCAAGGATGAATGTGGGAAAATTATGGAAGAGTGATGCAATTGTTAAAGTTCAGGGTTATCTTTTATTGTATAGTTAGGTGGTTCCTGGAGCAGAGTTTAATCGAATATTCTGGTGGGGCAGATTTGGGACTGGGCCAGAGTACCATTGATTTCCATCTCCTGGTTTAGGGAATCTTGAAAGTGTGATGGTTTCTAGTATGGGATGCTAGTGGGCATGTCGAGACTATAGCCATGTTAGAGATTTCCAGTAGACATCAACCTGGTATCCATGCTTGCATGAAGGGAGGGTTGTGGGGTACTCATGGGGCTATGGCACAGAGGAAGACAGTACTAAGTTCCTCACTACTTCCTGCAGATATCAGTGGCATATCCAATGTGGATTGAATCTCACAAGTTCCAGAAGATGCAAGCACAATGTGAAAGTTGTCTGTGTTAGAGCTGTAAAAGGGTTATACTTTCCGTGCATACATCTGTGACTCATGGAACTGCCTTTGTGGTGGGCGTGTGAAGATTCAATGCAAAGTCCACCTCTGCCATGAATTGAGTCCAGAATTGCCATGATAAATGAAATGGAACACAGAGGATGCGTTTACTTTTTTTATTCACTGCAGTGATTCAGTATGTTCATGGTTTCTGGGTTTATTTGCTATGAATCACTGTACGTGCTATCTTTTCACCAAGTTCACTTCCTTTCCTAAATGTAGGACACATAGACAAAAAACACTGGGCATTTTACTGGTTTGAATAGCAGGTGGACTTCTGCACTGAATTAAAAGGATCATAAACGGCACAAATGAAAAAGATTGGCTGGTACACAAGTTGGGAAGAGGAAGAAAAAAGACAGGCATTTGTCCTATTTCAAATGACAATAGCAATGATGTAATGATGTAAATTTGCCATTTCTTGCTAATGAAAGAAAGACACATTGGGCAATCTTTTACATATCATTGTTCATGTGTAGAAATAAGATAAACATACTGAAAACTTGAAGACCAGATTATTCTCTGAGGCTTAGAAGAAATTTATCTTTTAAAAGCGTGGGTCCTTATACTATTGGAAAAGCAAACTTCATTCCTATCCCTGTGCAATAATCTCACCAGTGATAGAGGAAATTTGCATGGAGATACTGGTATTAGCATTAGGGTTTGAGCTTTGTGAAGGATGACCAAAGAATGTTTCAATTTTACCTTTGTTTAATGAGCAAACTGGCTTGAGAAAGATGAGAAAATGTTTCAGCATTGTGCCCACAACTTGTGTCTCAGCTCCAAGGAACAAGGTATCAGCCCTGATGGCACTCACAATGGAGACATTCGTTTCTGCCAGGCTTCTCTCTCTCCCCGGGTTACAGGGCCACATGGGACAAAGCACCCTTTGGTCCATTTGTGGTTTGTAAATTGTAAATCCACAGAGAGAGGGAGACAGCTTGACTGAACCTGAATTACGTTACAATGGATGATAATGAATGTCCTGCTTTAGCAGAATAATAGACCCCTGCTTATTGGCAGTCATTCAAGCTCTATCTCTTTCATTCATTTTCTCTCTTGGCCTTGACCCTAATCCAACAATTGCACATCCCCAGCTGCTCTTTAAGCTGCCTCATTAGCAGCGCACCAATGGGCAGCTCCCCTGACAGTCATCCAATGGGATGAAAGTGACAAGAGGCCAAAGACTGTAACTGATTGGCAAGAATGGCAATGAAATAAGAGGCTTCTAAGAGGAAGGCTTTTGGGAGTATGGAAGGGGACAAGCAGTTAAGGAATTTAGTCATATGCTAGCTTCACTTTGAACATTTTGGTTTCCTAAACTTAAAAAAAGAAAATACATCTCCTCCCCCACAAAACTCAAATTCTCTGCATGTGCTCATAAGGAGTGCATTTAAAATTAAACAAAAATTTTATTAAGATGTTTAACATAATTCTTTTTACTACATAAGCTGGATACTTTAGCCACAGGAAACAGCTTATATCCCACTGATACTTTCAGAAGAGTCTCATAAATAAAATAGTTTAAGGCTGATTCAGAATTATATGTGCTTTAGAGCCATGTAAAAGTGGGAAAAGTGTATGTATACCATCCAAGAGACTCTAGTGAACCTCTGATACATTCTTTTCTGGCTATAAATCTAGTTTGAGGTTTCAGAAGTTCTGTAAGAGTATAACTTAGTCCATATCTGCTGTTCCCAATTCAATTCTGCATACCTTCCTCATCATGTACCTTTCACCAATGTATTCTAGTTATTTCAACAACTATTATAATCCCTAGTGTAATTTAGCAGTCACTCGACAACCTGCATGAGATGAATTCTCTTAATAATTTTTACTTCTTTTGATATTAATTTCTTTACATTGTTTGACTCCTCTAAACCAGGAAAGGTAATCCCTCTAGCTTTGTAAATGTCTAGCTTTTGGATGTTTGAAGTTTGAATGCTTCAAGGCATTGCCATTTTAATTCACTCAATAAATTGCAAATGTCTCCAGTAAGTCAAGAACAGTTTTATCATTCCTTGGGAAATAAAAATGAGTCCAATTGTGTACTTACTCTCCAAAAGCTTACTGTCTGGTGAGGAAAATAAGAGATGCTTATGCATTCACACGGTGGAGAATATAATTGCAAAAAAAAAGTGAAAGCAAGTTGGAGACAGCAGCCCTAAAGAGGACACATTCAGCACATTTGGATTGTTAGATGAGTTTTCCCAGGAATGCATATCAGAATGAGTTCCTAAAAAGGATGACTACACACTTATTAGGTAGTTTATGGTAAGATTGCAAAGGAACAATATATTTCAGGCAGAGGGAACAAGACCTAGATCAACAAGGACGTTGGGCACATGCATTCATAAATTCTATGATTTTCACAAACAGGTGTCATAAATGCAGCCCAAGTAAAGGATTCAGTATATGTGTACATGTGGAAGTAAAATGAAGTGTAAATTGAAAGAGCTGCAGGTGTGGGGACTCAAAGATGGGCAGACTTTATTGATTGTTTAGCAAGAAGCTTCCTTGATGGCCCAAGTCAGTTCCAAAAGTCAGGGAGAGAAAGATACAAGCATTCAGTCAGCTGCTCTTACTGATTGAACTCAGTTATGAGTTTCAGTTTTCACTAAGCATTTAATTCTCTTTTTACTATTTAGTATCCAAAGCTTTTCATGTCTTTCAAGAGAAGAAACTACTGTCTCATTGACAATCAGAATCCCAGTCACAGATTTCTACAGCAAATCCATCATAAAAATTTGTATGAGCTGCCCTTTCCTTGCCCAGAAAATTTGTAATTAGGAAGAAGGCAGGGACATGAGGCACACATACTGAAAAAGCTGGGATTCACAAGGAGGATCATGTCTGCCTTGGAACTGCTGCTAGAATTCTCATAACAACCATAGCTAAACTCTGCAACATGCAGAGTTTTGGAGATTTGGGACTTAAAGTTAGTTTAATTGGATTTAATAATTCCGAAAGTTAAATTTTGATTATTAATATACATCATAAAGTACATTATCTCTACTGATAAATTAGAATTGTGTAGATAATTGGGCCTGGCGGCGTGACCTAGCGGCCAAAGTCCTCACCTTGAAAGCCCCGGGATCCCATATGGGCGCCGGTTCTAATCCCGGCAGCTCCACTTCCCATCCAGCTCCCTGCTTGTGGCCTGGGAAAGCAGTTGAGGACGGCCCAACTGCTTGGGACACTGCACCTGCGTGGGAGACCAGGAAGAGGTTCCAGGTTCCTGGCTTCGGATCGGCGCGCATCGGCCCGTTGCGGCTCACTTGGGGAGTGAATCATCGGATGGAAGATCTTCCTCTCTGTCTCTCCTCCTCTGTGTATATCTGGCTGTAATAAAATGAATAAATCTTAAAAAAAAAAGAATTGTGTAGATAAATACATCTGTCTATATATCTATATCTATATCTATATCTATTCTATATGTCTCAATCAAAGATTTCAATGTTTCAGTGTTACTTTTCTCAAAACATTTATTTATTTGAAAGTCTGAATAACAAAGAGAGAGGGGGAGAGAGCAAGCAAGAGCTCTTCCATCTGCTGGTAACTCACCAAACCACCCCATGGTCATGACTGAGCTAGGTCAAAGGCAGAAGCTCTGTCTGCACCTCCCGTGTGAGTGGCCGGCGCCCGAGCACTCAGGCCATCTTCCACTGCTTTTCCCAGGACATTAGAAGTGGGTTAAATCGTAAGTGGAGCAGCTGGGACTTGAACCAGTATGTACAGGATGCCAACACTGCAGGTGGTGATTTAACGCACTCTGCCACAGTGTTAGTCCCCTTTCCCCTAGTTTTTGATTTAAATTATTCTTCTCTGTGTGTTTATATAGTTTAACTTTTACTTAATTATTGAGATTGCTCTTTTTCTTCATGCCTATAACTTCTCCTCACTCATTGAACTCTTAAACACTTATTTCATTTGAATTACTTACTATACATACACATTGAAATACTTTATATATACATATATGTAAAGTATTTTATATATTATGAGTGTATGTATGTGTGTGTATATATAAATGTGTGTATATATACATGATTATATATACACACATTGTCATAATATATATGATAATCCGGGCCCAGGGGCGTGGCCTAGCGGCTAAAGTCCTCACCTTGAATGCCCCGGGATCCCATATGGGCACCGGTTCTAATCCCTTCAGCCGCACTTCCCATCCAGCTCCCTGCTTGTGGCCTGGGAAAGCAGTCGAAGATGGCCCAGAGATTTGGGACCATGCACCATGTGGGAGACCTGGAAGAGGCTCCAGGCTCCTAGCTTCGGATCGGTGCAGCACCGGCCATTGCGGTCACCTGGGGAGTGAATCATTGGACAGAAGATCTTCCTCTCTGTCTCTCCTCCTCTCTGTATATCTGACTTTGTAATAAAAATAAATAAATCTTAAAAAGAAATAATATTTATTATTATATGATTGATATCCTCAAGGGCAATGCTGCTTTTTAAGATGCATTGCAATTTATTTCATATAGGAGTAATATTATTAATGCTACTTTGCTAAAGGGAGAATTTTGGAAATAATGATTGTTTCTGAACCTGTCTGAAGAAGAGGATTAATTTTTCGTGATTCTTTAAAGTGTAAGACTTCTGAAGCCTTGAGGTGGTTTATTTTTGTAGAGTCATCTTTTTATTTGACTTTTGAAAAGTCTTTGGTAAACACTGTATTGGAGGGACTTCAATAGAATTTCTAATGCAGCATAATGACTGTTTTCAATAAAACAGGCTCACTGACGGCCCAGTCTGTCTGTGGTGAACTAGGCGGCTCACTGACGGCCCAGTCTGTCTGTGGTGAACTAGGCGGCTCACTGACGGCCCAGTCTGTCTGTGGTGAACTAGGCGGCTCACTGACGGCCCAGTCTGTCTGTGGTGAACTAGGCGGCTCACTGACGGCCCAGTCTGTCTGTGGTGAACTAGGCGGCTCACTGACGGCCCAGTCTGTCTGTGGTAAACTAGGCTATTTGCAATCAAGAGTCTGCTGCAGCTGATTCTGCTGTAAGAAGAGTTCACTTGGGAATGTTGGTCTGTGGACTCAAGGTCTCCAGAACACAGCGAAGTGCCAGCATGGACGCCGGGCTTTGCTCAGTGTCAATCTACATTCCAGAAAAAAATATTCATTTTTTGTAGTATAGAAACAATGGGAAGCTTTGGACTTTATTTAAAATAAGATATAATGATTAACTCTGAATTAAGTCAGGAACGATCAATGTTCAGTCATCTGCTGGGACAAAAGCAGTAAGAAGAGTAACAGTGAAAGAGGTGTTACTCAAATAATAAACCAGCTTCTATTCAAGTGTTTTTTTCCTCAGTGTTCATTTCCCATTCAATAACCATTGCTTTTTTGGAGTAAAATACAATAAAAGTCATAGGTTGATTTATGTATCTCCAGGAAATTAAATGATGTGAGCATCTATTTTTTTCATAAACATTTGTCATATGCCAGGCATTGTAATGAGAAATAGGAAAAAATTACCCATTATCTAAATCATTAAGATACTGATGATTTATAAGAAAAATGTAAGTGTAGCCAGGTATAAAATAGCATGTACAGAGAATGTTTACTGCTTAAATGAAAAGGCAGAGATATGACACAGCAGGGATGCACTGGCTTGCCTATGGCCCATGGCACAAATGGCCTTGTTCCTTACCTTAACTTTTTAGGGAGAGCACTAGGACCTGCACAGAGTGGTTTTCATCTCAGTATCTGTAGACCTCAGGGTCCACCTACCGAAGCAGAGCAAGAATGTATGGTCTATACACAACATATAACATATATAATATAACATGTTATACATAACATCATATCATCTTAAATTAAGGCAAACGTGATATTTAACCTTTTGGGATTGGCTCATTTCCCTTAGCATTATGGTTTCCAGTTTGGCCCGTTTGGCCACAAAGAACTGCATTTTGTTTTTTTTAATAGCTGAGTAGTATTCCATGGAGTAGATGAACCATAGCTTTCTTATCCAATCCTCTGCTGATGGGCATTTTGGCTGCTTCCATGTTTTTGCAATTACTGAATGTCAATGAGGTGGTCACAGAAGGTGGTTAAGAACTAGCATTTATTTTTAACATATTGGCTACTCATTACTATATCAATTAATTCCATAATGATGTGAATTTTTACTGATGGTATGTTGGAGCTTTTAATTGATCGGGATGATATTCTGCTGGCTCTGTCTTCAAACCAGAGAGGGTCTACCTAAGAAGCCGCTGAACTTGACTGGACAATAAGATGCTGGACTCTATGTTTGGTATATGCTTGCAATGAGGGAATCTCAACTGAACTTGAACTGTTTTTATGCAACAAGGTGGAGGAATCTACCATGGTGGAAGGGTTTGGGGAGGGTTTGGGGAGAATCCCAGTACCTATGAAACTGTGACACATAATACAATGTAATTAATGAATAAAAAAAAAAAGAATGTATGGTCATCCATCTAGTGACAGGTTCTGGTTCTTGACACCAAAGACCTGCAACTTTTTTTTTTTAAAGATTTTTTTTATTGTTGTTGGAAAGCCGGATATACAGAGAGGGGGAGAGACAGAGAGGAAGATCTTCCGTCCGATGTTTCACTCCCCAAGTGAGCCGCAACGGGCCGGTACGCGCCAATCTGATGACAGGAACCAGGAACCTCTTCTGGGTCTCCCATGCTGGTGCAGGGTCCCAAAGCATTGGGCCGTCCTCGACTGCTTTCCCAGGCCACAGGAAGGAAGCTGGTTGGGAAGTGGAGCTGCCGGGATTAGAACCGGCGCCCATATGGGATCCCGTGGTGCTTTCAAGGCGAGGACTTTAGCCACTAGGCCACGCCGCCGGGCCCAAGACCTGCAACTTTTCAGTGGTTTGCTTAGTATAAGCACCTGCTTATATGAGCGCTCTCTCTAAAAGCCCCTTGACACACTCATTGAGTGCATGAGTTGTGGTCCTTGGAGCTAGAAGTTGGCCATTTCCTTAGAATGTCTTAGTATGGTATGCTTGAAATAATTCGGCACTACTTTTTTTTTTTTTTTTTAAGATTTATTTATTTGTACTGGAAAGGCAGATATACAGAGAGAGGAAGAGAGACAGAGAGAAAGATCTTCCGTCCGATGATTCACTCCCTAAGTGAGCACAACGGCCATTGTTGCGCCAATCCAAAGCCAGGAACCCAGGAACCTCTTCCGGGTCTCCGACGCGGGTGCAGGCTCCCAAGGCTTTGGGCCATCCTCAACTGCTTTCCCAGGCCACAAGCAGGGAGCCGGATGGGAAGTGGAGCTGCCGGGATTAGAACCGGCGCCCATATGGGATCCCGGGGCGTTCAAGGCGAGGACTTAAGCTGGTAGGCCATGCTGCCGGGCCCCGGCACTACTTTCTTGAAAGTGATACAGCTATTTGACTATTTCCATCCTCCTCTGTTTCCCTGAAAGTCTGATTTATTAAAAATGAACATAAGCTACCATAAGAAAATGAATTAGAAGCCAGAGTGGGTATGGGTCCAAGGCAAGCAACAGATTGCTAAGAAAATCTTTGCACCGGTGTCTAATACCCAAAATTATTTTAAGGCTAATTTGTGTCCCAACAAGATTTTCATGCTACAGTGTAGAGATATTTGTAACAAAAGCCTGGCTAAATTGACAAAATGTTAAAAAGGGATTATTTTATTCTTAATATCATCTGAACTTTAAATATGGAGGGATACATTGAGGAACTCCACATTTCAATGATGGTATCAATTCATTTTTGCAGGGATGGGAAGCAGTCACTTGCTCATGTTAAAAACAGGCAGCTAAATTTTAAAACAAAAGATCAGTTGTCATTCAGAAATTCTTAGTTTGTTTGTAATGGGCTATGAGTGCCACATCAGCCATGAGGCAAACCTGTGACTTGATAACTGGAAGAACATCTGGTATCAACTAGACAGAAAGGTTTCACTTGATTACTTCTGTGATCCCAAAAGGTGTGAGTCAAAGGCTTCCATTTCTGTAAACCATATGTGTTATATGTGCTATATTATATTGGAGAAGTTGTATTACCGTTCTCTTCTAGAAAATTTTATGAGGCTTGTAAGTACTAAGGAAAAAATTACTTATAGGTATTCCCAAATCACCCAGGTTCAACGAGGAACTAGGTAAATGCAGATGTGATGTACTTCCTTGAATCAAGAAAGGAGTGATTTATATTGAAAGGCTTTGAAGTCACCATGGAACAACTTGGATTTGGCAGCTCTCTGATCAGTCGATCACTACAGTCAGCTCATGTCTTCCAAATAAATAAAGGAATCTTTTAAAAAGGATGTAGAGCCAGAATTTTGTGTAACTAGTCTCCTTTACATTCTTCATTTGAGAAAATGAAGAAATAACTCTTTTATTGCAAAACAGAATTGAAGGAAACAAGTGAAAGTTGCAAATCAAAATATCTGAGTATAAGCAAAAGGCAAATAGAAAACTTTCGCTCCTAAAGCACAGGTTACCTTAAGGCGAGCATCCCAATGCTTTATAATCAACTGGATCTCTGTGCTGCTGCTGCTAGAACTCACAAGAATCCAGTTTTCAGAAGTATCTGGAGGGACTTTGTTAGTTCATGGGGGACTCACTTGCAGCAGCAGACTGTGACATTGCCAATGCTGCCCCTTGGAAAGAAAGCCAGACCGAGAGTTCTGCACCTGACAACACTGGGTGTTGTTTGAATCTAATGCCACCCCTGGCCCAATAGGATATTGGTTGAGAAGAGACTTAGAAATTGTGATGGAATGATTTTACTACTGAGGAGATGTGTGTTCATCCTTACCGCTCACTATGTGAACAGTATTGGGGTATAATTGAGATGAAAAGTCACTGTTTCTCCCTCTAAATGCATGTATGTCTCCATACCAAAGTAGTAGCAGTAGCAGAGACAATACATATTGCATCCATACATATACAGAATCAAAAGAAATGTTTTGAGGCAGGCAAAAGTTTAAGGAAAAGAATATAGCATACATTGCTGTCAGTTCAAATGGACAAAGAAAGAGTGTTTAAGCCATAGAACTGGCAGTATACAGGGTTAAAATTTGTTTTATTATAGCTAGGGAAAGATCCACTGTATCTGTCAGTCTGGAATAATCTTGTTAGTCAGTGTTACCGGTAATGCAAGAGATCATAGTTATTATTTCTTTTTTGTTGTTGTTGTTGTTGTTGTTGAGTGGTATCTATTATACAACATTTTTTAAAAAGATTTATTCATTTTTACTGGAAAGTCAGATATACAGAGAGGAGGAGAGACAAAGAGAAAGATCTTCCATCCGATGATTCACTCCCCAAGTGAACACAACGGCCGGTGCTGCGCCGATCCGAAGCCGGGAACCTGGAACCTCTTCCGGGTCTCCCACACGGGTGCAGGGTCCCAAGGCTTTGGGCCTTCCTCAACTGCTTTCCCAGGCCACAAGCGGGGAGCTGGATGGGAAGTGGAGCTGCCGGGATTAGAACCGGCACCCATATGGGATCCCGGTGCGCTCAAGGCGAGGACTTTAGCCTCTAGGCCACGCTGCTGGGCCCTATTATACAATATTTTTGTATATTTTCAAGTCATTACAAAATTCTCCTGAGGTAAGAGAAATTATTATTGTCTTTAAAATGTGAGAGAACTGAGAGTTAGAAACACCTGGCTTTTGATTAAAAAAAAAAGAAGAAATGGATTTGCAATATTTGGAATAAAATCCATTTAACCTCAAAATCCAAAGATTTCAATCTGCATACTAAATCAAGATGACAGTGACTGGCAAGTACACTTACATAGTTCAAGACAAAGAAATGTAACTCAACTGTAGTGGACTTCCTCCTTAAAAAAAAATTCTGGATGGAAAAATTTGTGTTGATACAGATCTCTTGGAGCAGAGAATATTCTTCATCTCAGAGGCAGGAACTAAAGCTACTTGTATGTTCTTTCTGGAACACAATTACTGAAACTACTGCATATTTTCTATTTTCTTTACATACAAAAATGACTCCGTGATATCCAATAGACATATACCTTCAGAACAGTGAATAGATTAAAACTCCAAATGCCCTGAAATTACAGTGTTTAGTAAGTTTGTGCAGAGTTGAGGAACAATTCCAGCATCCACCTTGTCTTTGTCATTTTCCTTTTTTTTTTTTACTAGAATTTCCACTGAGTTGAGAATAAACCCCTTGTGCTGAACAATACAGGGCACAAAAGCAGGCTCGTGCCTAACGATCTTTTCAGACATATAATCAAGCAGTAATTGTAAACCTAGCTGATATGTACTGGGGTACAGTGTTAATGAAATTTCACAGTGGTTCTGGAAAGATGGTGATCATTATTAAAGCTGACCCCCTTCAGCAAAGTAAATTGCCTTAGGTTTTAATTTTATTTTGACAGGATCTTTTATTACTTTTTTCAGAAATCAATATTGACACACACAGCCCACTGTTGAAAAAGCTAAACAATGCTGTAGTCTTGGCAGTGGGAATCTGAACAACAGGTGGTTTATATATTTAGTCATTACATATATCATACACTATTAAAAAAAATCTCATCTGACAACTTTGAAAAAAAGTGCTATGCATGCATTAATGCTATTAAGTGCACTTAATGTAGGCTCCAGCTTTATATCCAATAAATACACAAGGCAGCAAGATCTGTGATCACTTTTAAAGGCTTCCGTACAATGGAGAATTTACTTTAGTTTGTGAAAGTTCAAATGTGCATACCCTGCTTCTATGTACAAAGACTACTGTGAATGTATTCAATAAGATTTTGATGTGCTTTTAAAGCAAAACCTCTGAGAATAGAATACAATTTGATATATAAAACAGGCCATAAAAGCTCTCTTATTGATTCAGCTTTCCCAAGTGAAAAACGGAATTCTTTGGTCAAGTCAGGCATACCTTCTTATTTGGTAATGGAACCAGATCTGTTGTTCCAGGAATGTATAATGTCTTCAAATTTTCAGCCCTGAAAATTGAGATTAAATGATCAACCAGTAAAATGACAACATTCAGCAGTGTACTGAGTGAGAATATGTAAGTGTGTATATGGTGTCAGTTAAAGTATATATATGTGTAAGCAGATATGACCAGAATTCAGAAGTTAGTGGAGAAACTGAATTAGTGAATAAGTTAATTTTGGTGCATAAAGATTTTGAAATTCATGTATGTTTTTTCCATAAAACAAATTTCCACTGACCTAATTGAGGCCCTTATATATTTAAAATGTTCATTTTCTTTATGCAAATAAGATCACATTTTCACAAATCTTTAAAAGTCACCCCACTAATGAAAAAGCCAATGAATTAGCTGCACACATTCTATCATTTCCATTTGTATCTAAAACGTGATTTTTTTGTCTTATTTGAAGGTCTCATGCCAGCTTTTCGTTATTGTCGAAAGTTTTTCAGAGAAACAGACATATAGCATGGATGGGAGCGGGAAGAGAGGAACAAGAGAGTAAGGGAGTGGAGAGCTGCATGTGTTAAGGAAGTAGTTCACAGTTACGGAAGTTGAGGAGGTCACCTTCTGCCCTCAGGAGGCAGAGACCCAGGAGAGCTTATGGTGCACTCCCGTTCCACTAGAAGACCGATGTCCCAGGTTACAAACAGGCAGAGAGAGTGAATTCTCACAGACTTGATTTTGTACTGTTCAGGCCTTTCAACGGCTTGGGTCAGGAGAAAACAATCTACTGCTAACTACAGATTCACATGTTAACCTTTTTTAGAAACATAGACATGCTTAAAATATGTTTAGCCAAATCTGGACACTCTGTGTAATGTCATATTGACATACAAAATTAAGCGCCACAAATCCACTCCTGATCATATTGTTAGCTTTACACATGTCCTAAATCCATGCTTAACTGGCAAATAATGTCAACAGCTCTATATAACCTGATAGAACTACTCTGCCTGCAATCGGAGATCGTATAATCCCTTCCTCTAAGGAAGACCTCATGTAGTTTAGTGATGTTTATGCTAGTTCTTGATGTTGCATCACTTAACTATTCTGACATATTCTTAACAATACTTTCATTATATCATATGAAGTCAAAACATTTACGTGATGAGGAAACAGAAGAAAAGGTCTATTTATGCACACACAGTAAATGATGGAGTGGAAAGCAAGGAAAAAACATTTACAATAATCAGACTCTTCATTTCTAAAGTTAGCTTTGCTCATGGCTGGTATTCATGTCTACCTTCTTTTTAAGTACCTTTTGGTATTCCCTTTGATTTCAGCAATCATTCCAGCTGATTGCTTTTGTACTGTGGGACATGATCTTAATCTCCACTCTTGACATACACATGCCTTTAGCAGTCCCAGCTGGATTTGCCTGTTGTAGATTTTTGCTGACTTTTATTGTGGGACAAGGTAATAGGAAGATGCACACTAAGGAATCTCCTGTCTCCCAGACTTACACTTCCTCACTTCCTTTGCGGAGCAGCCATTCAGTTCCCTGTAGCAGCCAGACTCTATCAACTCAGCCAGCATAGTAACTCTCTTTCTCATTTGTGACTTCAGTGACATAGGGCATCCAAAGTATCCAGTGATTTATTTCAATCTCCAGTTGAATGAGAGTTGAGTCATTGTTGTTATCTCTTGACCAAAACAAAATTCTCTAGAATTAGGATTTCAGGCTAGCACAGTGAAAGCTCCAGGGAGCAGCTGGCAAAAGTGTTGCTAATGGGTTACTAGGAATTAAAGAGATCATTTCATTTGTAATTCCACTCCTGTTCCTAGACTTGTGAATTCTGGCTATAAGAGTGATAACCATATAGATTGGACAATGATTTAGAACATCTCCACCATCCTACAAGATATGGCAACCTAGTTAGTGCTGTAACAGTCTTCAAAAGCCTATTCAATTATCCTATCAAAATAGTGGCTTTAGGATCCTTGGAAACATGGTCAAACCAGGGAATACCGTAAGAATGGGTCCATTGCATTGTTTTGCTTCCTGGAAAGGCAGTTCCAAAGTTTTGTGAAATTCTATGACAGTGAATAATGTGTTCTGTAAGTTCATAAATGGCACTTTATATAAAGCATTTTGTGTTGGGAAAGCAAACACGTTGCCAGAAAAATTTCTATTCCTGTAAGAACAAAATGTGGTGCCTTCCATAAGGGACTCAGCTGAGTGCAGTGAACTGGTCACAAGATGTGTGTTGATCACCTCAGGGGGGTAGTTTCACATTGGGAGTTCAGAGTTGGCTTCTAGTTCTGGCACTCCATCACTCAGCAGTGGTTTCAGCTTTGGTATGCACAAGTCCATAGTGCTGAGTGTAGCAAATAACCTCCAACGCATTCTGTCTGCTTCTGTTAGGATCCCACTAGGCAGTATTTGCAGTGAGTGGAGAATGAAGATGTGTGCTATCCACAGACGAGATCACCTTATCCGCTTGATTATTAAAATCCAACTCTGCTAAAATCAATATTTGGTGAGCTTTCATATGAAACAATATTTTTATATTTCATTTTATCATCTCATAGATGCCTATCTACATAGGTATTCAAAAATTTTCTTTATCACCAGCTTTCCAATTATGCTTTTCATGTCCCTGACCATTCAACTAAATCACCGACTCACGAGTTGGTATGTGGCCACACGTCTGTTCTTGCCTTCTTCCAAGTAAAGTGAGCAATCAGGGACACTGTGAATTTCTGCTCATTGGGGGTATCTTATTACACTACATTTGTTTAAAGATATTCCCTAGAGAAGCAACAGTGCTAACGCTGTCTATCCTTTTTAAATTTCTTTTTAGTACAGCCCTCCAAAAGTAGGCCCCAGTCTTCTCTCCATTTGTTAGCTGATGATAGAATTCCCAGTAAGCCACGGGTTCAAGTTGAGTGTGGGAAAAAAAGTGCAGCAGCAGCGAGGACTTGGGGTCATCTGAGTCCCTTCTTCATGTAAATTAGTTGTGCCTTCAGGGTCTGTTCATGTCTTGTAAAGATTTACCATTTTCTTTTGGTGACAGGGTGCTGCCATGCACACCAAACTTCATGGCTTGAAGGATGACTCCCAAATTGTGATGGAGCATCTTAGGTTGTATGCCCATGTTGAAGCAATTTGTGTCTCCTAAGAACTGTTTTTCAGAAAAATAGTTTTATTTACACAGGGTCATGGGAGGTTTGTTCCCAAACTGTTAATATCTGCATGGTGATTCTATCATGATGGTGTGTGAAAAGCTCCAAACAACATCCTTCTCTGTCATTGCAACTTAAAACAGCAAGAGGTATGCTGAGCCAAAGGGCCAGACGACACAGCGCTACGCACAACAGCCTGGATGTACTGGGGGCACACTGTCACCCGAGCCCCATTCATAGCCAGCAGGTTTTAAAATTACTAAATCACAAATTCATTTGAGGAATGCATTGCTTTTAAGATCCAAGGAGGCTGAATATCTTTTTTTGTTTTTAGGCTGTAGGTACAGCATATGTGAAAACTAATTCACCATCTTAGAAAGGATAACTGGTTTTTGTAACATCACTGGAGCTCTGCTTCAGAATTAGATAAAATTCTGAAATTTCAGAAATAGGTGATCCTGAGTTTTTGTCAGGTTTCTTTCTTTCTTCCTTTCTTTCTTCCTTTCTTTCTTCCATTCCTTCTTTCTTTCTTTCCTTCTCTCTTTCTTTCCAGGGTTGAGCTGATATGAAGCCTGGAGCCAGGAGATTCTTTCAGGTCTCTCATATAAGTACAAGCTTTTCAGCCTTGGGCCATCATCCACTGCCTTGCTAGATCAAAAGTCAGGAGCTGGAAGGGAAGTGGAACAGTCAGGACACAAACAGACATCCACATATGATCCCCATACTTCAAGGTGTGGATTTAGCCATGGAGCTATTGCACTGGGCCCCATATTTTCTATCTCATGGTTCATACAGATCTTTCTGGGAAATTATGAGTAGTCGCTATCTTTTCCTCAGTAAGTTAAATAAGCATAATGCCATCAATGTAATGTACCAGCATGGCACTTCTTTTGGGACAAAGAGTGATCAACTTCCCTTTAAATTGTGATGATACTTTGAGGAGTTGATACACCCCTGATGTCGGTTGTTTATGTAGACTGCTAGCATTACCAGATGAAAATACGTATCTTCTGATGGCCTTTACTAAGGTCAGAAGAATTGGCAAGGTTTACTACATCCCAAGGGCACAATAGCCATGGTTAGAACAGGCCAAAGTGCTGGGGTCTGTGTAGTGGTTATGGATGACAGGAAGGTATGAAGAGAACAGCTCCCCTGTGTGGCAGGGCCCAGGGGAGTCTCCAGCTGTTCGGCAAGGCCCGGCGGAAGTCTCTCTGACCACCTTGACGCTGTTTCACCCCCTGTTTGCATAGACACTCAAGCACCCCACTAAGAATTCTGTTATCTATTGAGGCATTGCTGTTTGCCCCTGTGAGACGATTTTTGCATCTAATGTGAGCTTGAGAGTTAATGTCACTGATAATGTCTTGGTGAGCGCGCCTTTGACAATTTACACACAGGAGCACAATTAAGCCCATGCCATTTTTGGACACCTTCCTGGGTACTGAACCATTGCCTCAGAATTTGGCCCAGACATGTAGCACTCCTTCTGGGGAGGGGCTTGAAAATATCCTAAATATTAATGCAAGTGATGGGAGTGAGAGCTGAGACTGCTATGGCAATAATTATAGTTATTGTTATCTCAAAGGCTAGCCTGTCTTTGCAATTTTTTGGAGCATAGAAAATGTAACTGTTTTAGCTGCATTTAAAATTTTTAGTTAGAGGAATTAAGGATGCTTTTATTAAAGAAAAATGCTTTTGGTTATTGTTTCATTGTTTATGGGGTTGTAGAGTCTATAGTTGTAGTGGGATTTAATATTTGAAACTTTTGTTTTAGATGTTGCATTTTTTCCCTTGTAACCTATTTTCCCATTAAATAATGGGTAAATTGTAGAAATAGAAATGTGGTAGGAATGTACTACTGATTAGCAGGTAATCGCATGTGCCTTGGCCTTGGAGTCCTGGCTGTCACTCCATGGTTATCGTTGAAGAATGAATAATGGCACCGAAGCTTGGAGCCTGCATCTCCATCTGCTTTCTCTATCAGTAGTGGCAGCATTTGAACCATCACCTACTGCTGCCCAGGATTCCTTAGCAGGAAGCTATATCAGAAGCAGAGGAGCCAGGATTAAACTGCTACTCCAGTGTGCTAAGTGGCAATTTAACCTGTTGTTCCACAACTCCCAGCCCCCGATTTTCATGATTAACAGCTATATATCAACTTTGGATCTATTAATATGTTCAAGCAATGAAGCTGCATGTGATGCAGCAGTTAGAGCTGAAGTCCTCACTGTTTAACTTTCCCTGATCCTACACCTCTCGTCAACACTTACCTGTCAACAAGTCACACAGGTGAGGTGAATGAGGCCATCGAGGTAACTTCAATTTCTGTATAAGACCTTGATAGTGACAGTAATCTCTGCAGTCCCTCAAAAAATGCACTATTACTTTTGGTTTATTATTTTCCTAAACAGAGCAATTCTGAAGGTTTCCACTTGATTTTTCTTATCACAGAAGTCCTCATTCTGCAGATCAGGGAACTAATGTAAGGATTTTGCCTAGTGCTAATTGCGTATGTCCCAATTATGCATTCTTGGAACTGGGAAAATGATAAGTAGACCAAGCATGGGTTAGATCAAAGCTAAAAGTCCACAAATCGCCTGCCTTTCATATTCCCCAAATGAATATTGGACCATAATGAAATTTTGGATTTTCTTGGCATATTACCCAGGAGTCCTCCAAAGATGCAGTTATTTCCTTTTCCATAATGCCGCAGTGTCTTGGGAAGGGCTTTAGGTCTCCGTGGAATGCTTGGAGATTAACAATACAACTTTCCTGGTAGTGTTCCTTTGTCTTTTCCTAGGAAGATCCGGTGTCCACTGGAATTTGCACACTTTGTCAAGTTTGGAAAATAATTGAGGGAATGTGACTTTAATATTCAAGGTAGACTTTTGTTCACATAGACTATATTCAGCATATACAGGTCAAGTGAAACCTCCTGCCTATTTTATCTCTAATTATACCAAAATCAACTCGTCAGCACCATAGATCTGCATGAGTCTGGATCTTCTGATTGCTGTATTGAGTTTGGACTCGTTACAGTCACCGCACCTGCGTTGTGTTATAATTAGACAAAAGAACAATCACAGAACTCTTCATGGATCCCAAATTTCCCCTCATAAATTATATTCTCACAATCGTTGCAGAAGATATGTCTTTATACACTTCCATTGTGGATAAGGAAGAATTAAATGAGAAATCCATGCTAACAATTCTGTATGACTATCTTTGAATGACTCCATTGTAGAACAAGCCAGATATAGGATTTTTATTCACTAGCACACTGTGGACCACCTTGTGTTTCAGTCAGCCAACCAGATGGCTGAACCATTTCTACTTCCCTAAAACACAATTTTTAATGCAGATTTTCTGCATTTCTGACTGCATCAATATTCAATCTTTATCTTGCCTTTTCTGTCATACCCAAATTCAGCTTAGCTACAGGCAAGAGAACAAAGAGAACTTGTTTTTATTTTTATTTACCTCTTTGCACTCAGCAGAAATAGGAGCAATCAACCGAACCTGTTCATTAAGTTTCCAAATTACTTGAAATTACCGTATATGATACTATATGTGTATACTATATACACATATAGTGTCATATAGGATGTATATGAGTATCATGTGGATGTGTGCAATATCCACAAGTACTGGATGTACTCTTTTTTAAAAAGATCTATTTATTTTTACTACAAAATCAGATATACAGAGAGGAGGAGAGACAGAGAGGAAGATCTTCCATCCGTTGATTCACTCCCCAAGTGAGCACAACGACTAGTACTGCACCAATCCAAAGCCAGGAACCAGGAACCTCTTCCAGGTCTCCCATGTGGGTGCAGGGTCCCAATGCATTGGGCCATCCTCTCCTGCTTTCCCAGGCCACAAGCAGGGAGCTGGATGGCAATTGGAGCTGCCAGGATTAGAATCGGCGCCCATATGGGATCCCGGGGCGTTCAAGGTGAGGACTTTTAGCCACTAGGCCATGCCGCTGGGCCCATGTACTCTTTTTACAATTGGAAATAAGAGTGATGAGTATCTTTAAATATGACAACATTAGAGAGTAATTACAGAAGCCAAAGAACTTATTCAGGAAATTCATCCTTACAATTCTATTGCTGTAGAATTATTCTCAAACCGAAATTGATAATAGTCTGATTTTTTAGGGGACATATGTACACATGTGCACTTGCACACACATACACACACTGACATGCACAGACTCAAATAAAAATATCAAAATATTGATAACATGAAGAATTTGTTGACATGGTAAATGGAAGTCAGGCATTCCCAGGATCTAAACTCGGCGAGATTGGAGACCTCATAGAACTGATGATATCTTCAACTTGGTTTCAAAGTGAAAACAGGACTGAGGTCTCAAGGAAGCCAGTCGTTTCTTGCAGTGTTTTTGTTGTCTATTCATTTGTGCCCTGGATTGGATGAGGCTCACACACATTAATTCACTTTTTAAAAATGTTAATATTATTTAGAAAAACCAATAGGGAAATTTCCAGAATGTTTTAACAAATATTTGGGCATACTGTGGCCCAACCAAAATGACATACATATTTAACCATCATAGGCTCAAATCACAGCAGCTATTTGATAAGCAGATACACTTTCTCAGTTCATTTTTGTCCAGGTAAATTATATTTTTCAATGTCTCTCTACAGTTATTTTCCAAGCCCTGTCTTCAACTTTCCTCTCAAGGCTATGTACTCTTTTTAAAATTAAGTTATTTTTCATGGTACAGTTCTATAGGCTCTGGCATTTCCCTTTCTCCCTCCCCAAATCCCCTAGCCCCACTGGATTCACCTATATTATTATTACAATAGTATATTGTATCATAAAGGGTCGTAAGTCCATCATTCTATTTAAGTGTATTCTGATTTTCCATTTCATTTCTTCAGCAACACATTGGTCATTCAGTAGCATGTTATTTAGCTTCAAGTTGTTGTAAACTTTCTTTTTCTTCCTGTTGTTAATTTGTTTGTGGCTTTTCATTTAAGGGGATGTATAGTAACTGTGTAATAGAGACTATCCTATCCAGATGTGAGGCTACAATGCACTATGCATCTCTACTTCCAAATCAAAGATGGACTCCCAATGAAACTGTTTACTATATCTTGATAATGGGATGCTGGACTCTCTGCCATTGACCATACCTACAAAACTATACACTTTATGACCATCACATCTAGGAGCCTTTGGGCAGCTCTGATAGTTTTTCTTTGACTTCATTGGTCTATATGCTATTCTCTTTTATGAAAGGATCTTTATAATGTTCGCCAGTGACTCAATCTCAGCTGTAAAATTCTATTCCATTATAAGCTGTAACATATATATACATATTGACCACCTTCATTCTTTGATGGTTGAACTCAAAGAACATTGGTATTTAATTCTTGCTTTGTTTTCTACACATAATTGTCAGTCTTCTAAAATAGTCTTATTTATATAAAAACATTTAATTATATACCTTCCTCATCACTCACAGGCATCAGCATTATCCACACATTTTTATTTCCTTCCCACTCCCATGTTTTCACATGTTATTTTTACAGAATTTCATCTCATCCTGTGCCTACTCATTTGTTGAGTTGAGTAGACATCACTGTCAAAAGCCTCCATATTTTGTCTTTAAGCAGTAGTGAGTTCTTTTCAACAATTGCATTAAAATGCCTTTGGAGGGCCTGGCAGTGTGGCCTAGCAGCTAAAGTTCTCGCCTTGAACTTGCCGAGATCCCATATGGGCCCCGGTTCTAATCCTGGCAGCTCCACTTCTCATCCGGCTCCCTGCATGTGGCCTGGGAAGGCAGTCGAGGACAGCCCAAGGCCTTGGGACCCTGCACCTGCGTGGGAGACCTGGAAGAGGTTCCTGGCTCCTTGCTTTGGATTGGTGCAGCACCGGCCATTGTGCTCACTTGGGGAGTGAATCATCGGAAGATCTTTCTCTCTGTCTCTCCTCCTCTCTGTATATCTGACATTGTAATAAAAATAATAAATAGATCTTAAAAAAAAATAAAATGCCTTTGGAATAAAAATACTCCAGGATTAGAAATAAACACCCCAAACTGAACTTTTTCTTTTGATGGTAGAATACGTCCAAATCTGGCAAATCTCTTGTCAAAGCTCTCTAATGATTAATCACATAGATTTTAATTAATGTAACTCTTATATTAAAATGCATTCTGAGAAATAAAAGTGTTATATAGGAGCATGGAAAATAGATTACACTGTCAAGAGCTAAATTGATTAGCTTTATTTTATTACAGTAGGAAAATATTTAAATTAAAAGGTAAATTATTATTCCTAAACTTTACATTAAGTTCTTCATTTTATTTGAGTGTGACAAAAAATCTTTAAAAGCACTGCCATTATATTTATGCTCACTAAGCAGCAGGCTATTATTGTTTAACTACAGTTTCAATGTTTCCATGAATGCAGCATTGCTGAGCCAGTAGAAACCCAGGATTACTGAGTTCTCTTTCAATTACCTGGGCATCCCCTGGGTCCAAGAGGATGAATAAGTTTCTAAAGATTGCTGACTCTCTCACCCTAAAACGAAAGGTTATATCTGCTCTTTCCACTAGGTAAACTTATTTTTCTTGAAGTTTATTTAGCAACTTCAGAGCTTTCATGAAGCCCGTGATTAAAGCTTTCTTAAAACTAAATACAGTGAACAGCCTGCTATTATTGTCCTACTAATATGGGATTGAGCTCTTTATGTGCAAAATTAAGATCATTCTAACGTAATTGTTTGTTACATCCAAATGGTGGTTTCACTTTCTCTCCCCAACAGTCAGAGCCCTTGCTTACCTGCTCTATGAAAGACTATAAAGAGCAAATCAGTTGAAAGTCCAGCATGTGTGATTTAAATGAGAAATAAATATGAATTTTCTTCGCAGGAGACATTTTAAAATAACACACCTTTTTGTGGTTAATTCGAAAATCTATGGCCTATATAATTTATATATTTACTCTCACTTGTAGGTATTTAATTGGCTTTTACATGAAGGAAAATGAGCAAAATCTGGCTTCATTCTGATATAGAAAGTTGCCTTTATGAAAAATACATTTCAAGAATGGAAAATGAAATTTTTCAACCAACTAGAATTTTGTAATTAATGATAATAGCTAAATATTTTATTTTTAGTTAACATTTTTGAGTCAAAATTGAGTAGTGAAAGACAAACTGAGTAATGAAGTAGAAATACTGTGTAAAGGAAAAGTGACTATTTCCTTATCATATGCTAGGCATTTTAAAAATGTATACATATTGGGCCCGGCACAGTAGCCTAATGGCTAAAGTCCTCGCCTTGCAAGTGCTAGAATCCCATATGGGTACCAGTTCTGCTCCCGATGGCCCTGCTTCCCATAGATCTCTCTGCTTGTGGCCTCAGAAAGTAGTTGAGGCCGACTCAAAGCCTTGGGATCCTGCCCCCACATGGGAGTCCCAGAAGAGTCTCTGGTTTCCTGGCTTCGGATCAGCACAACCACTTGGGGAGTGATTCAGTTGATGGAAGATCTTCCTCTGCGTCTTTCCTCTTCTCTGTATATCTGACTTTCCAATAAAAATAAATTTAAAATATATTTTTAAAAATGGAATAATTTTAATGATATGAGCCATCTCTACTTTCTTTTTTATTATAAATAATACATATTTATTAAAAATTCAAATACAGAAATAAAAGCACAATATCCCACCCAGTATACAGACAGCCACATAAATCCTCTTCCCTCTAATCCCATTCCCCAGAGGTTATCACTGTGAACAAGTTAAAGTATATCCTTTGAAACATTTTCCTTTGTATATACAGGTATATATAAACATACATAAATGCACTTTTGCCTTTTACAAAAATGAAATCATGTAAATGTACATATTAATCTTCAATTTCTATCTTCATTCAATATACAGAAAATTCACAACAAATCTGATTATCAGTCCTCTTGGGTTCGTTTTCCATTATATAAAATTCATATTCAAGCGTCAATTACAAAACTCTTGATAATATACTTCCTGCCATCTTTGAGTCTCATCTCTAACCACTCCAGTATGAAAAGACTGGAACATAAATTACCTTAAATTCTTCCTGAAACAAAGGCAGTACAATCAAACAAACAAACAAACTAGGAACACACTCTGTCATTCCTAGATTTTGGCCTTTTCACTTTGTGTTACATTCTGCCTGAGCCATCTCTACTTTCACCTAAATAATTCTTATGTTGGTAGTCATACCAGAAATTTATGTATAAAATAAACAGACTACAGGCAATTCTTGCCTTGAAGAGGCTAGAGAATAAACAAAATGACAAAAAAAAAATCATGAAAGCTTTCCTGCTGTTCTCACAGAATCTTTCTTGGATTGCATCCTTGTTTCTTGCATTTTCTCCTGGGAAACTTAGCAGAGTTAGGAATTGAGAAAGCCATTTAATAAATCACTAAATATAAAGGCTGATTCAAACGTCTTTAGAAGAGAAATTATTGCAGGTTTTTTCTTCCATCAGGCTCACTTCTGAAAATTAATAGTTTCACTCTGAAATAACTTAGAGACCATTTCACAGATGCCCATGTTTGGTCTGTAGTTTGTATTTTTCTCTTCTTTGGCTCGCGGACACAGGTTTTTGTGTTTCAATTTTCCTAAATGTGAAGACTGAATATTATCTTACCTCAGACTATTGTTGGCCAAAGCACATTTATAGTTGCACTGTAGTGTCAAAGTTACAGTAGTTAATCTAAAAGGTCAATCCATGAAGGATTGCCTGAGGCAGAATTTAGCATACTGAAGTCAAGGATCATGCAACTTTCCTGCTGAACCCTCTGTCAAACCATGCTTACTGTCTCCGTGAAGGTGTACTCAAAATGCAGGCATTCAGACATGGCCTGAGACGCAGTGGAGCGCTGCACGGGTCAGGACCCTGCATACTCTGTGTGCTCACAATAAACCAGGTGCCGTATCAGTGCTGCAATTCCACTGTAACACCAGCTCATATTGTGCCAGGAGTTTGAAGTCCCTTTCAACTAAAGAGCTAAATATGCAGTCTAGACATTTCTTTGTTCATCTTGATGCTATTCTTGGGAGGAAGGCATGTGGCACTGCTCATATCCTTATTTTATGAATGGGGGAAGTGTCAACAGGTACAAGTCCTACTGTTTCATCATTTTCAAAGGGAAAAGTTCCCATTAAATTTTACATCTAAGATTAATTATCTTTCTTACAGTTGTATTTCAACTTACAGTGACATTTTTTAACGTTATAATTTGGAAAAAATCAATGATTATAATTTTCCTATGATTTTTGATGTATGACTATTTACATTCATCTGATCTTTCAATCTTCATATGTGTATAATATTTATAATCTCACCTTTTAACTTCACTTTTCAATACCATTAAAATGTTTATTGATACAAACAAATCTTCCACCTGTAAACATCAGCATCCCACGTGGGTGCAGGTTTGTGTTCTGGCTGCTCTGCTTCCAATCCAGCTCCCTGCTTATAGCCTGGGAAAGCAACCGAGGATGGATCAAATCTTTAGGTCCCTGTACCCACATGGAGAGCCAAAAGAGCCTCCTGGCTTCTGGTTTTGGATAAGCTTAGCTCTGGCCATTGGAGCCATTTGGGGAGTGAACCAATAGATGCAAGATCTTTCTTTATGTCTCCCCACTTTTTCTGTAAATTGGTCTTCCCGATAAAAATAAGTAACTCCTTAAAACATTTGTTTATATGTTTGAAAGGCAGAGAGAAAATAAATAAGCCAATGTAGCTTTTATTTACTGATCGACTTACCAAATGTTCACAGTGGGCAAGGCCACAACTGGAGCCAGAAACTAAATCTTCATTGCTCATATAGGTGGCAGAAACGTGACTCTGTGAGTTATGACTGAGTGTTACAAGTTCTGCACTCAGGACATTGTAGTCAGGTGTCAGAGCCAAACGTTCCACTCAGACACTCCAATGAGTGATCTGACGATGGTCCTACCAGTGTCTGAGACACTAGGCTAAATGCCACTCCCTGAGGAATTTTTATGGACATTACCTCGTATCTGAGTCTGTGTTTAGGAACACAGGAAATGAATTGTATTAAAATGAGAGTAAAATAAAAACTCCGCATTTTATGCTTTAATTATGACACGATTTTACTGTGTTTTAAGTCATTGAGCTTATTAAAATCATTGTCTCGCTGTGTGTGACAAAGGTCTTTCTGCTACTCATCTTTTCATCTATACATGTCATAAAGTCATCTCAGTAGCATGAAGATTGGCTATGGTGGGAGTATTTACCCCGTAGCAGTCAGCAAATTTTGCTAAGTAGGCCTTGATTTATAGCTTTATTCATTGTCTAAGCCAGGAATCAGTAAACTACCACTTGTGGGTTAGCTGCCTGTTTTAATAAATAATGAATGGATTGAACTCTGCTATGTAATGACTGCAGTTGAGTTGTAACTAGTAAGGCTAGCAAGCAGTATGTCTCATGTGGCTCTTGAGGAAGAAGCTTATAAAACCTCAGTCTAAACTTAAACAAGCAATTCAAAATTGCTAATAATGCTGTTAAAATTAAAATTCCTATTATGTCTTGACATAAGATTATGCATAGCATGAATGACAATCTGTTTTTATCTGTTGTTTTGGAAACTGTTATCTGGATCAGCCAAGAACCCCCTAACACCACTGATGAAAGCGTAACTTTCCCACAAGTATCCTCCTTCACTTTCATTTTGTTCATCAAGTTAACAAAATCTCCACCACCAACATTTGTGTTAGATTGATATTCATTTATTACCACAGTGGCCATGGAAACAGGAATTCAGCAAAAATCAACATAGACATATTGTTGGATTAAATTTCATATGTACAATTTAGACAAAATAATGCTTAGTATGTTATGTTTTGTATAGTGTATGTTGTACTAATTTCTATTTATGAAATTTGTTATGCTGACACATACTTGGTATAGTTTTCATTGAATGACAGCATTATTCATTTGTTATCATGCTATTCCTAAAGCTCCATGTGTTACTTCTCTTTAAACTCCTCTGAAATGTGCTTAATTGTTAGCAAATATTACACAATTGTATAAAATAGATGCTATATACTGACCTACTACAGTGTACTGTTTTAGGATGTATTATTATTTTATTTATGCTGGTTAGCAAATAATTCACAAAATTGACTTTGTATGACTTTATTTTAAATTGAAACTACTGAATTTGGAGTTAATATTTTGAAAAATTTTACATAAAAATAGTTTGGGTATTATATGGTGAAGATCTTACACATATTTAAGTTTTAAGAAAGAATGTATCATTTTTGGCATAGCTTTTATTATATTCAAATTCTCAAATATCTGTTCTCCTTTTTATTCAGTCATTTCAGGGAGTAGCATGAAAGATATAAATAGCCTAGAAATCACTGTTCAGTAGAGCGCCTTATGTAAAACAGCACACACGTCACCTTTCTCTGAAATCAAGGATTTATTCTTTTCGTTTTTCACAAAATAACAAAAATCACCTCGTTAATAGCTTTTCACTGTATAGTCTGAATTACTTCTTCATCTCGTTATAACTCCAGGTGAAGTCCATAATTTCACATTCACTGAAATAGAAGGAGGCAAACTATAATCTAGACCTGTATAATTCATTATTTCAGAGAATTTATATTCAGCATGAACCTAGCAGGCTTACATGGATGAGTATTTCGGTTGTTGAATGCCTGACTCCCTTGCAATTTGATTGTGACTATACTATTCTGTAGGATATTTCAGAAATTAGATTTTGAAGCTTTAATGAAAGTAAATTTAAGCACTCCCAAGTGTAGCTACACAATGTATTCTGGAACAAAGTTGAAAATAATAAAGCACAAGACAACTTAGTAATGTGTTATTTAAATAAACAGAAACTAAAATAAAAGCAGTTTGTCCTAGCTGCTGATGAAGTCTGTGCATAAAGGAACCCAGATCATCACACACAGGTGCTGAGGGTGACAAAAAGGCTGATGAAGGGTGTAAGATATTTGAAGGAACTGGACAAAACAAGAGTGATTTGTCAAACCAAAAGTAGTACTTTTCTATGGACCAACAAACACTAGGTGAAGATTTTGTCTACAGGGATTCATGGATGTGTCTTCAAGGTTTACTGAGGAAAGATATCTACTTTAAGAGTTTATGTGAGCAGTTCAACCTAGGACCTTGGGTGGAGAGACCTCCTAGCAGTGTGGTGGCTGCTGGGGGGACCTGAGTCAGATCAGGCTTAATGCTTGGCTTGCTATTCCCAGCCACCATTACCAAATACTGGGCTTGCTTAGGCACAAGATTTTCCTCACTCCACAGTAAATACACTGTGAAGAGATCGCGGGCAACTCAGGTCCCTGGCTGTGTCCACCACCACCATTTTGGTGGGAGGGTCCCAAGTGAGTTCAACCTTCGGGCTCAGGTGGACAGACCTCTCAGCAGTGTGGCGGCTGCTGCAGTGACCTGAACCAGGTCAGGCTCAATGTCTGAGGCACTAGTCCCAGCCACTGCTGCCAAGTGGTGGGCAAGTCCTGGGTTTGAGGGCTCTTGGGGGTGTTGCATTACTGCCTAGGGACATCCATGGATAAGACCACTGTACTTGTAAGTGAGGAACGAATCCCAAGAGAATTCCAATGACTGGGTCACTTTATTTATAGGTAAGTAAGGGGACAGAGACCTGGTTGTTTGGAAGGGAGAGACCAGCAGATCCATATGGGTCAGACTGATACACCAGCCCACATGGGAGTCCTGAGTGGGACTTGTTAGCATGGAACATTGCTGACCACCGCATGCCAGTCCACATGAAAGCTAGGGATGGGAGCCTATCTAGCAGGTACCTGACTGAATATCTGAACTGGGGATGGGTCACATTAGACAGGGTCATGACACTAAGCAATACACGAGAGTCAGGTCCAGGGGTTGATTCTGTGGGGGATTCCTGGGGCCAAACCAACCCTGTGGAAATACAAGTCCCACTGGTTAGCTCAAGAGTTGGGGTGGTGATGGGTTGAGCTAGGTGTGACCATGGAATCTCCCAACACTCACAGGTACAGGGACTGAGAATAGTCTGAACAAGTCCAGGCTGCAGCACCCACATGTACATGCTATGACAGGTTATGGGGCTGGCTGGGCTGCAACATTTACAAGCTCACACAAGGCCAAGATTGAGGGGAAGGCTATCCTGGGCAAGGGCCTAGCACCCACTGGCATGCATGAGATCTGGATCTGGGAGTGGGCTGAGTGGGAAACTTGGCAAACTCCCCAGATGAGTCATAGCTCCCACTTGTGAACACGTTGTCCAGGCCTGGAGGCTGGGCAGGCTGGGTAAGGTAGCTCCAACTGTTGACAAATGTATGGGTTGGTTTTGGAAGAGGGTGGACAGGGCAGGATCAAGCAAACTTTAGCTCACTGGTAATTGCAGAAACCAGGCTGGAGCACAGGTCGTGCTGGGATAGGCTGTCACAGCTGCTGTTTTGCATGAGCCAGGGATAGGAGAGACAGAGCAGGACTAGGTTCCAGCACTTGCCAGAGAGAGCTAGGACTGGGTAAGGATGGGTCAGACCACACTACAGCATCCAAAGGCAAAGGGCAAGGTAGGTGAGTGACTATGCCAAGCTGGGTCAGAGCAACCACTGGAAAGCACAAGATCTATGGCTGGGTACAGGCCTGTTTGGGGAGCAAAGGAGATGCCCTGGCTGGGTTGTGGTTCCCATTCCTGAGTGCAAATGTCAGAGTGGGGTCACGGTCTGGTCTGGACATGGCTGCAGTGTTCCTTGGAATGGGTATGAACTGGGTCTGGGGTATATCAAACTGGACTAGACTCTAGAAACTATGGTGCTCTTGAGAACTAGGGTAGATGAAGTATGGGCTTGGCTAGGTCTCTGACCCTGCTGAGCCATATGTGAGCTGTGTCTTGGGTGTGGACCAGGCTTGGCTGAGCTGTAATACCAAACATAAAAACAGGAATGGGTGAAGACCAGTTAGAAAGGTCACTGTTCCTGCTAGAACAGGAGATAGACTAAGTAGGGCTGGCCCATGGACCACTGATGGGCATGATATCTGGCACTGGGAGAGGTTCTGATGGAAGAGCTTGAGAAACTCCTCTTTTGGGACACAGTCCCTGCAAGTGAACATAAGAGTCACTATAGGGAGCAGCCCAGTACAGGCCAGGTAATGGTACCAAATGACATATATTTGGCTCAGTTCAGGGCAAATCAGGCTGGACTAGTTTATATCACCCAAGGCAAATCTAAGCACCAGAATGGAGTGTGTGTCAGGCTGGGCTGGGCTGCAACACAAGCCAGTTCACATGAGGGCTGGGCTGGGCTAGGCTGTAGCTCCAGGTTGGGGCCGGCCAGGCTATAGCACCCACAGGTAAATGCTGAGGTGAGGTGGGCCATGCCAGATTGGGCTGCAGTATCCAACTAGCACACTGGAGACCCAAGGGTGAAAGGGGTGAACCCGGTAGTGGCTACATATTGCTCAACTTCTGGATCACCATTCCCACTGAAGAACATGAGTTGATATGGGAGCAGACCAGCCTAAGCAGAACTACAAAGCCTGTTGGCCTTATGTGAGCTGGATCATGAATAAGCCAAGCTGGATTGACTGTTTCCACTGGTGCATGCGAAAGTCAGAGTGGGTGTGGGTTGGTTGGGCTTTATCACAGAATCAGCTGGCACAGGGGGCAAATTCTATCAAGTTAAACTGCAGAACCACCTGGAGAGTGCAAGATCTGGGAGTGAGAGTGGGCCCAGGAGGGAAACAGTGGGCACCTCCCTCATGGGTTGCCGCTATGACTGGTAAGCATTAGAACCAGGGCTGGGGGCAGGCATGGCTAGATAGAGAATGCACTCATTGGCACATGTATGGGCTGTATAGTGACACTGGTTGAGTTGAGCTAGGTTTCAATGCCCATTGACATGTAGGAGAGCTGAATAGGATGTGGGACAGACTGGACCAGTCTGCTGTATATATGGGCAAGCATGGGACCAAGGCAAGGGGCAAGGCTGATGGTGGTTATTGCAAGTCGCTACAACTAGACTACATCTTCCACTGCTGTATGTGAGGGCCAAGTGTGTGGTGGGCAGGATTGGGCTGGGCTGCAATATCTATTGGTTTGTGTAGAAGACAGGACTGGAGACAGAACTGACCCAACAATTGCAACATTGTAATCAGTGAACAATCCCTGATTCTGTCTCCAGACTAATCCTGTTATAATCTCTGTATATGGGGTCTTGGCATGAGAATTGTGTGAAAATCAGGACTCTGTATTTTAGACAATATACTTTTATTTGAAACGGATATGAGACAATAAGAAAATTAGCCTCAGTAATTTGAGCAAATTGGTAGTATTCTAAAAGAAAAAAATAGAAACAATTTGCTTTCTAAAGCCTATCACTTTTGTCACATTTAGACTTTATAATTGACTTACTAAGTTTTAATTTATTTACTCTGTAAAAAAAAAGTATTATGTGCAAGATAACATTTCAGATATCATTATCATCATATCATATCATTAAAACTATGGCAAGCCTTATTTTATTAGAAATTTCTAATGCTGAAGTCAGAACTTTTAAAAGTGCCATCTAGTTAAAAAAAATAACTAAAACAGCAACTCTAAAAGCAATCCAAACAAGAGGAGTCAATTCCTTTAGCTTCTGTTTTGTGATTATTCATTGTCACAGAAGTCAATGCATGTGAGTAATACTGTATGTGAATAGTCAGAAAGAAAATTGCTGCATATAAATAATTAACACCCTGAAAGGTTAAATTTAATTTGGAGGTAGGTGATTTTCTCCTGCTGACGTTATGGACATTAGGGGTGAATAATCTAATAGACTTATTTATTGAGTGGAAAATTTGTGCTAATGTGTAGGGTTTTTTGTGTTGTGCAAATGTACCAATTTAATTTCTGTCCAATAATTAATCAACAGTGTGTAGAAAAATGTTGTATGTTGTAAAGACAATATGGAGAGGAAATTTAGAATACAATTAGAAAGGCAGTTTTATATTGGCAGACCCAGAAAACATGGAAACAGTGCATGTATGCTAAAGCTTTTAATTAATACTTTAGAAACAACTGCAATAGAGATAAAAATAAGATTTCCTTTTGGGAAAAAAACATAATTTTGATTTTATTCTAAGATATCTTTTATGACTTTCTTGGCTGTTTTTACTTTAAAGAAAGATTTAGTTACGTATTTATTTGAAAGAGTTACAGAGACAAGGAGTGGCACAGGGAGATCTTCCATCTGTTGGTTTACTCCCCAGATGGCAGCAATGGTCAGAGCAGAGCTGATCTGAAGTCAGGAGTGAGGAGCTTCATCTGAGTCTTCCTGGTGGTTATATAGAGCCAAGGGCAGTTCTCTTCTGTTTTCCCAGACCAAACGCAGGAAACTGGATGGAAAGTGAAACAGCAGGGGCATGAACTGGCACAGGCAGAGGCCTAGCCTAGTACACCATGGCACTGGATCCAAGACTTCTTCGTTTTAATTCAAAGAGTTGTTTTAAAGATAAATGTTTCACATTGTTCACTTTAAAAGAAAAAAATGCCACTAAAGTGTAAAGGTAAACTTTTAGTTGAAAGAATTTCTTATAGGAAAAACAATCCAATTCAATAATTAGCTCTATAATATCTTAGTGGTCCAGTTGAATAGAAGCACTGACTGTGTCAAAGCTCATCAAAATGTGTGAATGAAAATGATTTAACCTAGATTTTAAATATATTTTAGTACAAATATCATAACACTTCACTGACAGCATATTTGGCATGTTAATATAAGCTAAATAGAAAATAATAAAAAAGATAGTTTTATCAGATACAAAGAATGTAATTCATGTGACTGAGTAAGAGTAAAACTTCACCTTTCTTATTAAAAAATACATGCTCCTTTACTGTGGGTTATTTTGTATTTTGAGTACAAACAATGGTAGATACAAGAATCACGGCCTTGGTTCATGACCATGCTAGCCATTTTACAGTGGGTCGCAGAGTGTGAAAGGAAGGGCCCATGGCTTTTTTTTTTAATCACAGTATTTCCCTTTTTCACTTTAAAAAATTTTTTTTGTTTATTTGAAGGGTAGAATTATAGAAATTAGGAAATACAGAGATCTCCCATTTATCGCCTGGTTTATTCCCCAAATTACTATAATGGTTAATATTAGGTCAGACCAAAGCAAGGTGCTTTATCCTGGTCTTCCATGTGGGTAGTGTAGGGCCCAAGCATTTGTGGCTTCTGCAGATGCTTTTCCAGGTACATTAGCAAGGAGTTGGATCAGAAGTGAAAAGTTGAGACTCAAACCAGTGGGATGCTTGCTGATGCCACTGGCAGTGTCTTTACCCAATATGCCATAATGGCAGCCCCCACAATCATTTTTACAACGAAGTTTGTTTTCAAACCACATAGGTTATTCTGTATATAATTTTTCAGTTGGTCTTTTTTCAATAAACCACTGCTTTTCAATGAAAAGTCAGTAAATCATGACTCATTGACTTGAAAATTTTGCCCCAAAATAAATTTGACTCAATTTTCCATGGAGGTTTTCAAGTGTCCTCAAATATTAGGAATTAGAGGCAGGCAGCTAGTATAGAAAAAGTTACATGGGATTTATGAATATATGTTGCCATAATCACCCATATAAGAAATAAATAACTTTTTAGGTTATTTCTATGGGACTGTTACTGTTCTGTATAAACCATGTGCTAATTAAATTTACTTGTTCTATTTTGCTTACATACCACTGTGAAAAGTGCAAATTAGATAACTTCCAGGTTTTAAGCTTCTCGTAGGTCATTTTGGGATAGATGTGTTAGTAAACATTTATGATATAGTGTATGGGGACATGACCTACCCATTCACTGATAACAGTTTGAGAGCTACAAATATTGAGCAATTACCTGAGAAAATGCTTTGCACAGCCATGAACTCTGCTTCTTGTAGTCGCCATGGAGACCACAGAAAGAGAAAGCGAGGTAGAGGAGTAGGACGAGCAAGTAGGGGAGAGGAATAGGAAGAGGGAGAAGCGAGGGAGAAAGAGTGTGAGAAATGAATCGTGCGCCATCTACGTAGGTGTTGGTAAATTCTGTAGACTGTAAAGGCACTCATGATAAGATCCAGCAAGCTTTCGCTGTAAACATCTTTGGCCAGTGTTTACTTTGTAGTGGGGTGAGTTGAGCCACTTTTAGATTCTTTACATGTGTGAAGAGTCAAATAGAGTATGTATCTTGAACTTATTGTGGTGATCTGTCCAGTAAATTGTACTCCCCCAATTACAGCAATGGATACGTTGGTAATTGAGTCTTTAAGCTAAGCTCTAGCAAAGTCATTGCTAACATCTCCTTTCCCTTTTCATTCCTCTCAGTCACATGAATTGGTTGCATCCTGTTTTCTTCAAACTCAGAATTCTATCCACATAGGCACATGGATCTCACAGCTTTAGAAGGAATGTACGTGATGATAATAAAAATTAGACCTGCTCAACTAATCATCAAGTGACAATAAGATGGGAGATTCCTAACCAGATTCTTCTTAACTTTAATTTTCTAGGATTACTGCACCAAATATAAACAGTTACTGAGAAAATCCTGAGGTTCTTTGAGAAGGAATAAAATGGGAAGATGGCTTGTTGAGTTTCTTTTTAAGTCTACAATCTCATTATCATTTCATCAAATGACTTTTGAAAGCTGCAAAATGGATATTTAGTCAGTGTTTAAAGTGCTCATCAGTTCACAAGGGGAAGGGACTTAGCTGAATGAAGCAGTTTTGCGTATATATTTTCCCAAACTTGTGACTTTGGGGACTGCTTTCTTTTCTCAGACCCTGAATAGGTAGTGTAAAAATTGCTATGTAATTATGCAAAATATGGAATAAAAGTGTTCATTTTTCTTAAAAGTGGTCTCACAAGGAAGTATTACATATAGAATATACTTTTTCAAGAGATTTATATTATTTTTACTGGAAAATGAGATATACAGAGAGGAGAGAGAGGAAGATCTGTTTGCTGATTTACTCCCCAAATGTCCCCAAGCAGGCATAACAATTGGAGCTGAGCTAATCTGAAGCCAGGAGCCCGGAGCCTCTTCATGTTCTCCCACGTGGGTGCATGGTCCCAAGGTTCTGGGCCATCCTCGACTGCTTTCCCAGGCCACAGGCAGGGAGCTGGATGAGAAGCGGGACTACAGGGATTAGAACTGGCACCCATATGGGATCCTGGCAAGTGCAAGGCGAATACTTTAGCCACTAGTCTACGTTGCCAGGCCCCATAATATATTTCTTTTCTTTTCCAGATTATTCAGCTCCTACTCTTTATACTGTGCTGATCTGATTAAAACAATCCAACTTCATTAGCTTCTTTTTCTTGAAAAATTTTCGACTACATAAATAGAAGAAGTACTAAAAGTACACTTTTGTACTATTCACAGTTCTCAAAACCTAGAGATTCAACTCACTTTAAAAGTACTAAGGAAATCATCCACCATTAATATTACTTAAATAATATGGTAACAATGACATAAAAGCAGGAAAAGTAGCAAAGCTTTTAAATACTTTAGTTCTGCCCTCAAGAACCTCCAAGTTTTAAAAAATGAATTATTAGATAAATCTGTAGTTGGTTGTGAATCACTATATAGAGAATTCTCTCTAAAATAAGTGGTTCTGAATGAGGAATCATAGAATTTTATTTTAAATTGTAAATGATTTGATGAGCTAGCCCCCCATTATATTATTAATACATTGTGACACTTTCAAATGTATTTTTACAATTGAACTTGGAAGAATTTCATCATCCTTGGAGTGGCGATATTAACAGCATCTGGGAACTATCAAAGCCACTTGAGCAGAACTCTCCAAAAATGCACCACAGCAGGGACCCTGGGATGACATCAGATGGCGCTCCCCCATTCCTGGGTATTGAGGGGGTTAGGAGGCTGGCCTAGTTTGTCTCTTTGTTTCTCCCCTTACCTCCCCTGGATACAGAAAGAAGAAAAAGAAAATGTGTGTGTGTGTGTGTGTGTGTGTGTGTGTGTGTGTGTGTGTAAAAGTTTCTAGTGGGCATTTGGAAAAGAAAAAAATATTTTAAGTGCCAGCATTTTGGCATGCAGGTTAGCTCACTATCTGTACAGCTAACACACTGGACTGGAGCTCTGGTTTGAATCCCACCCACTCTACTTAGAATCCAGCTTCCTCCTAGTGCATAAAGGAAGACAGTAGAGGCTGGCCACGCGCTTGGGCCCTGTCATCCATAGAGAGACCTGAATGGAGCTCTGGCTTCTGGCTTTGGGCTCACTCAGCCCTGAAACCCAATGCTACGGCCATTTGAGAAGTGAACCAATAGCTGGAATACAGCTCTTGGTCGTCCTCTCTCTACAACTCTGAGTTTCAAATGAATAAAGTAGATCATTAAAAATTTTATTTTTAACAATATAATTTTTTTTTCACCATCTTGTGATTTCTCTGCTCAAGAATGTCTGTGAGTATGTTTTAAGAGATTACCTCAGATAAACACCAGAACACTTTTTCCTTATTTAAAACTATATTGATTGATTTAAAGTGTGGCGATTAATTGAACAGTAAATTGTAGATTACAGCATTATCTCAGGAAAAGCCACACTGTAAATACTTTTCTTTTCAACCTGGAATATAATCCTTAATTACCAAAATAGTAACATATAATTTCATTTGAATCAACAAAAATGTATTTGTATGTGAGGAAAAAACCTTGTAACAGTGTGATATGTGCAACTATATTTCTTAGCAATCACCAGTAACATCAAAGATACTCCATTAACTTTCTAAGAAATAATCTTCCTATAATACATTAATTGATCTCTATGGATCATTTGATGTATCAAGAGCTATTAGAGTCATTGAAGAAAATGAAGAATGTGGATTTGGAGAGGTTAAGAAATTGACACAGCTCATTGACTGCTAAGTGTTGGTGCTGAGGCTCAAACTCGGCATTTATCAGTGCGGAAAGTGAGCACATATCTATTCAATATACTAGGTAGAATAGAGTCCCCATGGGGGCATTAAAAAAACAGATCATGGGAAGAACAATAAAAGGATACTAAGACGGGCGAAAAAGAATTAAAAGATGTGCTTATATGTAGGCAAAAAATGATTTTGCTGAACTTTTGGAAGATCCCTTGTATGCATGAATTTTAATTTTTGGCACTAGAATGTATTTTTAAAATTTGATTTTTGTGCCCGGCATGGCAGCCTAGTAGCTAAAGTCCTTGTCTTGCATGTGCCGGGATCCCATATGGGCATTGGTTTGTGTCATGACTGCTCCATTTCCCTTCCAGCTTGCTGGTGGGCTGGGAAGGCAGTGGAGGCTGGCCCAAAGCCTTGAGACCCTGTACATTGAAACAACTAATTGGGGTTAACAAGAATATGATGCATTATATTATATTTCCCAGTTTTTGCTGATATTTTCATTGCTTTAATACATTATTATTCCATGTGCTTAATGGGATTCTTAAAATTTTGAAATAAAGAGCCAGAATTCTGTTTAAAAATTGAGATTTATAGAATGTGATATTAGTTTTTGGCATGTTGTTAAAAGAAATACCCCAAACTTTGACTAAAAACATTCTGCATTTCACTTTTCCATATGGCAGAACATGAAGAATATAGCGAATAAATATGCCAAATCCCTGCTCCATCTATTTCCTGTGTTGTGAGTGACAGATGCTTTCAGTCCCCAAACGTAAATAACAAACTCCAGAGATGCTCTTGAACTCCCTTTACACAGAATAAAACTTGCTATTAAATGGAAGTACTTTTGCTCTGGAGTTAAGCTAGGATGTTATTTCACCTCTGAGAAATGTACTGGCTAAAGTAGGAACATTCATGCTAATACAACTGGGTTAGAGTGTCAGCCCACTGACCGCGGCACTGCTGCTGTCACCCTGTTGCCACCAGTAGTATCCTACTAATTAATTTCCTCTTTGGCCCAAGGGAGCACTTAGGGGTGGGGAACTGGAATAGTTTGCTCCTTTCAAGTCTGGACAAATAAATCAGTAGTCCCATAGATTATTTGCAAACTTTTGAGATTCTTTCTGAAGGAATTCTGCACTGAAACAAGATGTTCTTGCATATTTCCCTGCATGGTTACAATTTTTCATTAAACATAAGGCATAACTCTAAATGATGTTTAACCCACTCTTGCAAAACTAAAACAAAACACCTCTGATATTTGTGGTTTTTTCATGGTCTCATCTTTAGGCTACAGGGGATGCTAAGGAAAGTAGCATTTTCTTCTCTCTAGAGGGAAGGCAGATGGTCTGAAGTAGATTTAGAACTTCCAGCAACAGTTTTGTATAGCATTAGCAGTAAATCTACCATTTGTAATCTAGTGTCTATTTAAATCTATTTAATTTACATTTAACAAGATACCTCTTATTCTGAATTAATTAAAGAATTAGTGACTATTAAAAGGACTCTAATTGAAATACAATAAATAAGATAACTGAGTTGGTGTGTAATTAACCAAATTTACATAACTAATAGACACCGTATTGCAGTCTCCCAGAATGGAGTTAAACTGATGCTGATAGTCTAATCTCATACAAGAATGAATATGTAGGCATTTAATTAACATGAAACAAAATAGCTCTGACAAATTAATTGTATATAATTTTTAAAGTAACTGCTGGAAGAATAATGTCTGCTTTTTCTGATGCTATGTTGATTGCTAATACATTGTCAAACAGATACATAATTCACCTAGCAGGTAAAAGATAACTGTCACCATGCTTGGTGCTTTCTTTATAACACAATAATTAGCTGTTAATTGTGCCAGTTTCCCCTGACCTGTGAGATGTTACCATAGGACATCCACTTGGAATTTTCTTCGAATATCAGATCCCTCTTCGTTTCATAACTAGGGTGCATGAAATTCAAAAGACAACGTTTAGTTGTTCATAGTTTTAGTCTTTCAATTTTTTTTTGTACAAGTGCTAACTTATAAAACCTGTTACTATATCATAAAATGAGGCCTATAAGCTTCATCCTGTATGTTATTTTGGTAAAATAATAAATGAATATAGGCAGCAATTCAATAAAAAGTAAACAGCAAATGAAAATATTTTAATGTCTTGTGATATAATAAAGATTATTTCTTTTCTATTTATATATATGTATATACTTTTTTAACTATATCATCTATCTTCTATATGCTGAATGTACAAAAAAAAAAAAACACCTGAAAACCGTTGCATTTAGACTGTCATTTTTTAGCATCTTGTGAAACATGTTTAAATTTTCTCCAACTAACTTCCTGGTGAATATTGTCATTTGGTATACTTTAAAGGAAAACAAGATATTTTCCTTCAAAAGAGAAACTTACATAATAATTATATAAGACATAATAATTATTTGACTGTATTTAACTTTGCAAATTCTAATTCAACGCAAAAATGTGTAGGGCTTGATTCTGACAATATTCTTTCTGTGGTCTAAGCAATCCTTTTACTCTCACTTGAGGGTATGAACTTTGATTCAGAGGGTAAGCACAAACAACTTCTAAATCAGATGGCGAGAGAGAAACGGAAGGAGAGTGAGAAAGAGGGAGAAGGAAACACTACTGTGTCCTCACTGAAAAGTATTAAATACTGCAGTTACTGAACATGATTGATGTCGACATTAGGAGTAATTTATTAGAAAAGAGTTTACTAAGAGTTTTAAGAAGTTACGAATTTTTAAAAGAATATATTTAGGGAAGACAAATTTACATTTTAAGAGGGTCTTGTTTTAAAGTCAGGTTTTGATCCACCAAAACGTTCTGTTAATAATCATAAATTTAATATTGAATTGCTACTGTGTTCATCTTTGTGAGATAATGTAACTCATGGGAACATTGTCATTTCTCTAAATACAATAGATGCAATCTGCATAAAACAGTGAAACTCTAAACATACACTTCAACTATTGAAACCTATTAAAATCAGCTAACTAGCTTCCACGTTTTTCCCCTTTTGTTTGCTTTATTTCTTCCCTCTTTTTCTTTTTTCTTTTTCCCTTTTCTTCCTTCCTTCCTCCCTCCCTTCCTTCTTTCCTTCCTTCCTTCCTTCCTTCCTCCCTCTAATGTTTTCTGTGGGGACATCTGTTATGATTAATTATTCGCTTTAGGGAACAATCTCTTTTTGTTTCAGACAACTTTTAAAGAGTGCCTGTATTGGCTCATGCCTCGCTGGGTGGGACACAAAGATTAGTCACTCCTCACCATGGTGTTGAGGATTTTCCTGCACCCCCCCTCCCCAAAAAATGTTCTGCACCTTAAATTTCGACAAATATCTTGTTAGAGTTACAAGCCAGTCTAGATCATCCCAAAATCTGCCAAGATCAGCAAAATTATACTTCAACACAACAAATGGCTAAATACTAAAATGAAATAGACACGAGACAGCTGAATGGTACCTTATAGCCATTTTAAGGTATATAGCAGCCGGTCCTGTATATAAACTAAAATTGAAATGTCAATGAGCTAATCATAGGTTGCGGTTAGGACTTGCTTTTTTTTTTTTTTTTAACATACTGGTTACTCAAAACCATGTCAATTCCATAATATTGCATATTGCTGTTGATGTTATATTGGGACTCTTAATTGACTGTGATGATATTCTACCAGCTCTAACTTCAGACCAGAAATGGTCTCCCCAAGAAACTGTTCAACCCATCTGGACAATAAGTAGCTGGACTCTATGCTTGCTATATGTTTGCAAGGAAAGAATCTTGATTGAATTTGAACTGTAATACTGCATCAAGGTGGAGGAATCCACCAGGGGGGAGGGGAGGGGAGGGGTGGGGGATTCCCAGAGCCTATGAAACTGTCACATAATGCAAAATAATTAATAAAAAAATAATAAAAAAGAGTGCCTGTATATTTGGCCTGAGTAAGTGCCTGTGAAAGTGCTAGCCCGGAAAGGGGTAGCTGTTTGGCACAGACCGTTAAGGTGCAGTGATTAGAGCAGAGCCATGAAGATGCACTTGAGGCAAACGCTTCCCTTACAGCAGTGCTTCTGTTCAAGCTATGGCTGCCTCCATTTCTGCTTGCTGTTCATGCAGATCTTGGGCACCAGCAAGTAATGGCCTAGCTTATTGGGTTCCTCTCACGCATGTGGAGACCCACACTGAGTTCTGTGCTTATGGATATAAACTGGCACAGCTCTCATTCATTTTTTATTTTGATATTTTTTTTTATCAATTACATTGCAGTATGTGACACAGTTTTATAGGTACTGGGATTCCCCCACCCCTCCCCAAATCCTCCCCCTATGGTGGATTCCTCCACCTTGTTGCATAACCACAGTTCAAGTTCAGTTGTGGTTCCCTCATTTGTTATTAACCTGTGAAGCCCATTAAAGTCTGGTGAACTCTCAGTACAATAGTTCATTTTGATTTATGGGGTAGAAGATAAATATTTGGCTTTATTCCACCTACTGAATATTCCAGTTTTCTAAATAGCATTCTAATTTAAAAGCCTTTTGTATGTATATATGTGAAGTTTATCTATTCAGAAACAGGACAGAGACAGAATAGAAAGGAGGGTAGGAGGAAGGAGTGGGAGAGAATGAGAGTGAGAGTGAGAGAGAGGGTTCTCTTTCATCTGCTGGTTTACTTCCTCAGTGGCTGTGTGCCTGGGGCTGCTAAAGGTCAAATCAGGAGCCTGGAGCTTTTTCTAGGTCTCCCACTCGAGTTAGGGGTCCTGAGAACTTGGATCATCCTCCACTGCTTTCCCAGGGTGTAAGCAGGGAGCAGTATGGGACGTGGAACAGGGAGGTAAATCAGAACTGGAATAGACAGGCCATGAACTGGTGCCCGTATGAGATTCTGGCACCCAGGTAAAGGTTTAGTCTACTATTCTACAAAGCTACTGGCCCTAGATTAGAAATATTTGCTGTTATCTACAAAACATACAAATTTAATAATTTGATTAAAATACATGCTATGGTTTGAGTGTGTCCCTCAGTTTCATGTGTTTGAAGCCTGGTAACCAGCAGTATGATATAAAGAAGTGGTGGCACCGGTAAGAGGTGGGGCCTGCAGGAAGTGATCAGGTCACTTAGGGCATGCTCTTAGAAGGGATGAACCTGGTTCTCATGGAACCCCAGTTACTTTTCTTCAGAGAATTGTAATGAAGGTACAGGACTGGCCTTTCCTCCATTTCCTTCGCTCCATGCTTCACCATATTGTCTCTTCCTTTCTGCAGGCTTCCTCCAGCAGTGCACCTGCCAGCATGTGATGCTTCAAGGGGTGCCCTTGTCAGAGCCAGCACTATCCACTGGGACCCTTCAACTTCCAAAACTGTGAGCTAAATGATTGTCTTTCTTTAAAACTACTCAGTTTTAGGTTTTTAGTACAGCAAAGAAACAGATAAGTATATATTGACAAATATATGTGTGTGTGTTATCCAGAATCAAGTAACTTCTTTGCTTATTTGTTTTATTTTGATTTTGTTTTGACTTTTGTCATAAAAATGTTCCTTATTTGAGAACACTGGGGAGCAATCATAGTACTCCACTGGGAGCATCTTACTCTGATCTCTGTCACAGACAAAAAGTAATATGAAGCAAAACAATTCCAGGTAAATGATAAAAACATTTGCAGTTTAAACTTTGTCAAAGACAAAGCTATTTAAGTCTCTATTTTTGTAATGTTGACTTGATATTGGAAAGCATCTGTTATTTTCCATTTTGGAGATGCAATCAGAATTTCCTGCTTGAATTAGGAAGTGTATCTTGTGAAGGTAGCGATGTCCTTGAGTCATGTCTTACTTTGTGTTAGCTTATAGTGTGGTATCTGTCGCTTCAGGAAATTTTGTGTTCCTGTACAGTTTACAAAGGTAGCACATTTCTTCATTCTCTCGCATCTTCTTTTTTATATAGAATATCATCACAGCTGATACTATACATTTAAGCATTATATTGTTAATTATATCAGTCATAATCTTAGCCTAAAGAAAAAGAAGATAATATATACTTAAAAAAACAAACAGAACACGATAGGCAGGCTTTTGCATTCTGAAAATGCAATGAGCTTTGTCACCTACCACAAATGTCACTTGCAAGTGTACTGTTAGCACAAGGCTGTGTCTGTGGTGAAATATGCGTGCATTTGTGAGTTCCACAGGTGTCCAGCAGGCTTGTTTGTCTCGTGTTTCAGAAAAGGCCGCAACTAGTTTGCTTTCCTTGTCCAATAGATCCGGAGTAACAAATTGAAATTAAATTTTAAGGGATTGTTACCCTAGCCTTTTTGGTAGACATTTCAATGAATAAAAAAGAAACATTGGCTACTAGTAGTAATATATTTTTTATATATGTTGTACTTCACAAGGACATTAATAAAGAATTAGATAAATGGAAATATTATTAAAATGACACATACATTTGCTTAATAAATTTAGTTTGGTCAAAAGTGCTCTGTATCAGTGAAGTATGTCAACAGGGAAGAGGAACCTGAAATCCAAATTTGCCTCTGGGCGGGTGCTACAGTCACAGACTCCTGAAAGAGAATATTGATTAGAAGCAGCAATTAAACACCTGACCTTGAATTGTACCTCAGTCATATGCTGCATCCTCACACTGACCATGTTTGTGTCTAATTTTGACTCTTTTGGACAAAATACTGACAAAAGTACTTCCACTTCTTTTATATTTGGGGTTAATCTAAAAAGAATAGTTACAAGTGTAATATGCAACTGAATTACATTCTCATTCTTATGATCTTTACTTTGCTTAATCTTGCAAAAAAATACTATGAATTGGACTCAATCATAAAAAGGGCAAAGATCCCCCACTAGTAGAAAATAATTTTTAAGTGACAAAATTAGCTAATGTCCTTCTAATTGAGCTAACTTTCAGCTAATCCTAGATTTGACTTGGAAATATTGTTAGCATGTTGAACTTTGTATAAGATTCAGATGCTTGGCAGACATAATGAAAAATGACAGGCTAGTTAAACATTGGAGATGCGCCAAAGCACAGAGAGCTTCTCATCACAGGGTTCAGCAGGTGCCTCCATTGCAAATGTTGTATCTCAGCTGTAGGTAAGTTCACGAACTAATGAGGATTATGGTGGATGCCTGGTTACTAACTTGCTCATATAATTTGGAATTCAGTGTTTAGGAAGATTAGCATAACTTTGAAATAACATGCAAATATTTGTTAATGAACTTAATATTAAGCAGCACAAGCACTGTGTATATTTGTCTCTTTCAAATTTTCAAATAGAATGAAAGGAATATGTCAATCTTTGAGGTCAAGACTTCTTAAAGTTTCAATAACTTAAGAGTATATATCACTTTCTGGTAGCTTTGTCTGAGCTTCATTAGTTTGTTGTTGGGTGATTTCTTCTGAATAATTTGAGCTACAAACATGCTTCTATTACACTTGCAAGTTTCTGGGAAGTTCCCAGTAATTTCCTGGTATAAATACACTGTATCTATGAATGGAATAGATTGTAATTTCTATATTAACTGGCCCTCTGTAGCTGTCAATTCCTTATCTACACATTCAAACAATAGCAGATAGAAAATATCTGCTTTGGGGAAATAAGTGGGCCCCCTTTGAAAATGCATAAATATATTGTTATCTAAATAGTAGTAGTTAAGAGCTATCTATATGGAAGTTATAGTATATTTGACAATATAAGTGATATAGGTATTACTGAAAATGTACAGTGAGCACAGTAATTATATGAAAATATAAAACTCAATTTTATGTGTAAGGGACTTGAACTCATAAAGCTTTTGGTGTCTGTACGAGGTTCTGGGAGCAATCACTCATGGATACTGTATTTCCCATCTTATCTGTGTCTTCATCTTCATCTTTTTACAAGATTAGAATCTTCTAGAAGGCAGCTAATTTTATGTTTCTATCACTAGAATCTAGAAAAAGTATTTATACAGAAAATTAATGAAACACTTAAGATGATTTAATAATTATACACATTTATTTCTGAATGTATTTGTGTATATAATTCTATGTTATTGTATTTATAATTTATAATCAATAACAGATTATACCATGTGTGTTTCTTTTGTGTCTATTCAATCACCTAAATGGGCTTAATTACATCTTTATGTCTTATACAAACTCTCTTTAACATCTTAAATATTTGTGCAGAGTTTTGAAAAATTACATACAAAATACACAAACACATAATCTAAATGTCAGTTATATTTTAATAATGTTTTTGTCTTTATTTTGCACTTCAGTGGAGTCTCATTTTTATGAATCCATGCTGTATTAGAAAATGTAACTTAATAGATCATTTGAAAAAAACATAAAAATACACAATTACACAAAAGTCATTTATGTTTACTATTTGGTACTTTTCCAGTAAAGACATGCATATTTTATAAGGAAATTGAAGCCACCCTTGGTGTTAGAGAGAAAATGATAACTCTGCCTGATCATGTGTTACTAGAAAAATGCATGAGTTCTTGGATCTCAAATAGTGAAATGTCTCCAAGCCAATTTGAGAGAAATATTAACAATTTGGAATAATGTTTGCTTAGTTTCCATTTGTCCACCTCTGAGTATACTGTTTGTTTTGTGGCTAAAAGTCTGTTACAAATGAGAGCAGAGCGAAGCAATCTTCAGCAGGTGGCAGGCAATATGTGCACATGATGAGCACGAGGGGACCACCTGACCTTTTACTGCTACAGCCAGATCAATCCCTTATCCAGTAATACAGCGTGATACAAAATAAGAGGAAAGAAACATGAAGTTACTAATTCCCAATGCAATTATTGCAGTGGATTTTTAGAATATTCTAAATTATATATATATATATATATATATATATATATACATAATAACCTATGCTATATATATTATATATAATAATACATATTACATATATTGACATTGAGTAGGATTGTGTCCTAATATATTTATCAATATTGAAAATACTGTTAAGTCAAAAATGCATTTAAAACACTAAAACACACAATCTACTAAATGCCACATAATACCCTTTGTTCCTTTCCTGACCATGTGGATGAGTGAGGGTTGCCACCTGTCACTGCTGTTCTGCATCATGAGGAAATGTCATATCACTAGCCCAAGCAAAGATAAAAGGTGGAAACATAATTTCCATTGAATGTGTAACTTTTTCACATCATTGTAAGGTTAAAAATTCTGAATATGACCATGGTTACATCAGGATAATCCATATATGGATATCCGTATTTACGCATATCTTTGTAACTCTGTCTATATATCTATAAAAAGGAATTAACTGATTCTCCTTTCTTTTTCTTTTTCTTTTTAAATCAATGTTTCATTAAGATGGAAATCATGCACTGTTCTACAAGCAACAACAATTAATAGGCATTTATATTATGCTTATTAATGTTGTGGAATATTGTTAGTTGTTAGTGGAATCTGCTTAACTGGTACCAGACTATGTCATTAATTTATTTGTTCAACAAATGTTCAGAGTGTTTAAGCTCTGAGCAGGATAGTTACTGCTCAAATATGAGCTTCAACTCTCCTTTGGAAAATAGAACCATTATTAGGTCTGCTGAATTAGATTGTTATATATAATGAGTGAGTACATGTGAAAATCTTGGGAAAATTTTCTACCACTTATTATTGAGCATTTATACTTATTTTGAGACATTGTTTTTAAAATGATAAAGATCAGATCTGGTTAAATTTTACAAAAATTTAGAGGTTCTATCCAAGCTGTGTTAGTTTGGTAGCTACCATTTGGGCTGGGGAAAGGCAGGTAATCATCAGAGGTCAGAATATTTTACATAAAATAGCATTGCTCTGAAGGACATCTTTATTTTTGCCAAGGCATTCTTTGCAACAGAAGAGAGGTGTATGAAAAGTTGAAGGTATGACTCTGCTACTTAAAACATTTTTAATCTCTCCTATAAGCTTTTCTAATTTCTTGGATCCTTGAGAGGTGGCAACACACTTTAGACATCATGTCACAACTGATCATATTGTATATAAATTAAAGGATTCAAGAAAAATTGTGGACCATCAGTACAGTTTGAAAAACTGTAAGAAGCCAGGAGAGGAGAAAATATTATGTAGAGAATATATGTGTGATTCCCAGGTTCCAAAATGAATATTAAACCAAGCACCAGACAGGTTTCATTCTTAGTAAGAGGGAGAGAGATATGGGCTGTAATAAAAGTTTAAGATTTTGGTAAAAAAATTAATACATTTCCTAGGCCATTATGTTAGGTTCTTGGAAATGAAGGGGCGGCTTGGTAACACCATTTGTCTGTAAAATGTTGATGCTTTTTTCCCCCATTTATGTTAAGATAATTGACACATCGTGTTTTCTGTACGTCCCAGGGTCCCTGTGTGTGAGATGGCATGCTTTCCTATATTTCTCAGTATTTGTGCAGACAGTCCTTGCGTAATATTGAGTGCATTCCAAATATTTTAGTAGTCCAAGTTTCGATATTCCAATCTAAAAATTTCTGTTCAACCGAATGAGTGGAATGTGTCACTGTATTTTCTGAATTTTCTAAAGAAAACTTTCTTTTCATACAGAAGGTCAATAAAAATCCCACCATTATTAAGTGTTTGTGTGCTGAAGAATGTGAATCAGATAACACATTAGCATTTATAAAAATGTATTTAGAGACTATGCACCAATTTGGTGTTGAAACTGATTTTTGTTACTCAGTATACAAAAGCAATGGATATGTTTTGAACATGTTCATCTTTTCTTTAAAGGGGTCTTTCAAGAATCCCTTTCACAATTCAGTTTCAATCCATCTGATTTGACAAGTAAAATGTTAGACTGTAAATGAAAAACCTAAAGGAGAGAGGAAAAGTCACCCCCACCATTCTGTTTATATATCAGGAGAAATGTCTGAGCAACCCCTGGGTTAGCATGATTTATCGCAACTCATTCATGTTAATTACCCTTAAGCATTTTAAATAAACACCATTCAAATTCACCTTCTCTTAGTTTAAGGTACCTGTTCTAAAAATACCATATTATAATTATGTGTTTTGATTTCTAGGTACTTATAATAAACACAAGCATATATATATTTTTTGGATTTGAGGGCTATAAACCCCATTTCTCTGACACTCAAAACATTTATGTTTTGGTTCATACGCCTTCCTCTTTTCTCTGTATCTTTAAAACAAACATCCCTTAAAACTAAACAAAGTGTATGCAAAGTTAAAGACATTATAAACCCACATGAAATGATTTCCAGTTAGGAGAAGTGAGAATCAACGAGACCTCAGAAGGCTACCTGACCACAGAAATGAGAACAATAAACAAACAAAAAGCAGGAAAAAATTGCTCAATCATTTCAGCACTGTAGAAATTTTCAAATCTAATTTTTCTGCTTTGAAGGTACATGTGAACCACAAACAATGGCTGTTATTTTTAGAAGTTGCCCAGGATTAGATATAACAAAGGCTTTTTGTGCTTCAGAATGGACCTACTCCCCAAGCAATCATGCTGAACGCAAAAGCACAGTATCATGTGAAATATTTAACTCTTCCACTGAGTTTCCCAAGTGTGTGTTCATATTCCCCAAAGTAAGATTAAAAATAATTTTATGAAAACATTTCTGTGTCCTATACTACTCTAGTTTTTCTTAGGGAGAAACATTAAATTTCCGCAGCACCACTTGAATTTTCAGATCTGAGTTCTTAGGAGGACACAAGCTGATGAAGAAAAACACATTAATTTTCAAAATTACATTTCTTATTGTCTCACACAGGCACAAATCTAGTTAGACTTGTATTAAAAACCTTGCCAATAATAACATCATATGTATTATTGATACCACCTGCTTAAATTTCAAAAAAAAATCAAGGAACTATTTGGAAATCATATTTATCTAATTGTAAAGAATGAATGAGAAAGAGAAATCCTTGCAAGAGAAGGGCTCAAGATGTAGGAAAGTAATATTAATGCAACCGTCACTAATCTAAAGCGAGGGAGATTAGCAGAAAATCTTAAAAGACATAGGCAGAAATTCCTCTGGGGAAAAGAAACCATGGATATTTTAAGGAGAAGGAAAGCTGTTGAAAAACTACACTGAGATCTTGTGCGTCTTTCAAAATAGAAAATATTTCTGAACTGTCCTCATAAAAAGCAGTAGCTGACCAATTAATTAATGGTCAAACAATAGAGGTTGATATATGTCTAGATTTTTGCATTTTTCTGTTAAAAACGTCATAAGCACTTCAGTAACAAACACTTATTTTTCAATCAGTTTAAATACTCTCCAGTTTTTACTTTGATAGATTTTTGCACATTCAGAATCAACTCTCTAGGAGTTGCCTAATGTAGGATATATGAACCAGAATCATGATACTTGCAAAGAAACATGATGGAAACAGGAGATATTGCTCAAGGTTTAATCCCGTGTGGTAGTAAGAGCATCCCAGTGAGTTATCTTTCTGTTTCGCATGATCTGGGCATGTCAGTGGACTTGGAAGAACTAGGACATTCCTTCTACAAATAGGGGCAGTCAACAATTTAGAAGTGTAGTAAAACATTCCACAGCTGCTGAATGAGTTTCTGTTGGCATATTGCTCCTTTATAGGAAGGCATCCTTAAGAGGATCTGTCTCTGCACAGATTGTCGTGGTTGAGGTGGACAGATCACTAATAAGTGTGTGTTTCTTGTCCAAGATATGGAATCATCACTGGGAACAGCTACCCAAAGACTAACATCTCACTCCTCCCTACATTGGAGTGTGACGCTCTGAGTGTCTCTCATTCAACAAGGAGCCAATGCTTTTAATCTGATTTTCAAAATGTCTTTTCCATTTAAGCTGCCCTTTGTTGATGTTGCTAACCTAGGAGTTTCTACAGTAAAACTTAGGAAGGCTGTTTATGCTGTCTGTGAGTGTTGTTCCTTTGAACAAACTGTTTCTCAACTTACATCAATCAGATCTTTTCCGTCAATAATGGTATTTCTCTGTAGCATAAGTACATTATGAAGATGTGCTACTTGAGCCGACATAAATTCAGGTCTTGTGACGACTTTATTCTCACTGTAATTAATAAAACTGCAATCTGTTTCCTCTTGATTCTGCACTGTTTAGTTAGCATGAGATTGTCCCTCAGGGGCTGATTATCCCTGAAAATCCAAAGAAGGTTGTCCCTGAGCTTCCCAAGCAGACAGCCAGACGCACAGAGCCTTCCCTTTGATCATTTCATTGCAGTTTACATCTTCATTCGTTCTAATGAGTTCTGAAATGAGGATAAGAATATTTGTTTTCAAAGAATTCATCTTTATAATGCCATCTGAATTCTCTCTGCCTCTCTTAAAAGTATTAATGTTTTATTAAATACGATCAAATGTACATTGATCAGAAGGAAGCATCATTTTGGAATACAGCAACTTATGACATTGTTAACAAACACATAACCTGTATTTGAGTTAAGCGTTTTATGAATATTTGATTTACACATCAATATGCAACATTCCTGTGATCTCACATAGTGAATGTCTATATTTGGGAGAAGATGACACAGTGAATGTGTTAGGTAGAATAATAAACTCCTCCAGATGTGCAAGCACAGATCTCGGGCGCCGGTGTACATACTACCTCACACAGCAAACGGGTGGGACGTTTCTTTGCAGATGTGAGTATGGATACAGACTTCGAGATAGGAAAGTTATCAGAATATACACTTGGGCTTCATCTACTCACAGAAGTCATTAAAGTGGTCTTTCCTGACTGAAGTTTTAGTTAGATGCAAGAGCAGAGGCGAAGTTTGAGAAAGACCGTGTTTCTGATTTAAACACAGAATACAGAGAGTAGAAAGAAATAGGAGATGGAAAGAACACAGCCCCGGAGACCCAGGTGGGATTTTTGACCTACTGATTTTGCTTAATAAATCTGTGAAATTTACTCTGCAACAGAAAAAGAAGCAACATGAACAAATGAAGGCATTGAAACCATAAGGAGAGCTATGGGCGGGATATTGGATAAAGGAGAAAGACGAGAGTGAAGCTAGAAACCCCCGAGAACATATGCTCGAAGCAGAACGTTCCCTTGATAGGGGTATGGACTTCCCCTGGATGAGACTGATTGATAAGTGTTTGATTATTTATGTTCATCTTATTGGATGGGCTTAGAGATAGACACAAAGTTCTTCTATCTACCAATTCACTCCCCAAATGTCTATGACTGCCAGTGTCGGGCCAGAATACAGCCAGGAGTCAGGATCTGGAATTGTGAGAAAATGAGTACTCGAACCAGAAGACTCCAGTATGGGTGTCCTAATCACTATGCCAAATGTCCATTTCAGTTTAACTTCGTATTGCTAAAGACTGATTTGTTGGAAAGGCTGAGTTACAGAGAAAGAGGGAGCAGAAGAAGGAGAGAGCTTGCATCTGTAAGTTCCACTCCCAAATACCTGTGATCGCCAGGGCTGGACCAGGGGAGAATCAGGAACTTGGAGCTCCATGTAGTCTCCCATGTGTGTGGTAGTGGCACAAGCACTCGGTTCACCTTCCACTGCTTTCCTAGGCCTGTAAGCAGGGAATTGATCTGAAGTAAGCACCTGGGACTCAGACTGATGCCCTTGCTGATGCTGGCATCAAAGGCAGTGACTCAACACACCATGTCAAATTGCTGCCCTCCTGCGTTACCTTTTAAGTAGACAGTGTTACTTTTATACAAATGATATACTTCAGAAAACAAAGATCTTAAAATCTTAATTTTGAGGAAAGGGTTCATGTGGAAGGCTTTGTGTGGTGCACAAAGGTAGAAGCAGGACATTTGAGAAAATGACAGTAGGACACAGACTTTCCGTTTGTCTCAGTTGAGTCTGAGAGACAATGGTAACAGATTAAGTGCATGATTCAAATTAAAAGGAACCTGGAAGAAGCAGGCATTAAATCTCATCTGGATTTTTGTCATTCCAGGTCACACAGCGCTTTTCACATCTGTCAGAGGATTGCCAGCAGTTTTTCTGTCTCCTCCTTCTGCCGCTGGGTCAAGGGAATAGACAAGTTAAACCAATATATTCCAAGGCATGTTTGCTTCATTCTGTTTTTTTTTTTATGAAATTTTTTCTCAATCATGTGCTAGTGTTTAAAACACAATATTTTTAAAAATATGGTTCAATACCTAATATAGGTGACCTTGACCTTTATTTAGCTATTTCAGATTTTCTAGTTATGCTTATGTGCTAGTCTTCACGAAAGATTTTGTTTTCTTGCTTGCAAAAAAGACACATAAAGAGAAGGAAAGAAAAGGAGAAATAGGGAGAGGGAGAAACAGACACACATAAACACATACACACAGGGGGAGGAGAGAGAGAGAAATGAGAGAGAGAGAGAGAGAGAGAGAGAGAGAGAGAGAGAGAGAGACTCCCATCTTTTAAATCATTCCTCAAATACCTGCAGCTCCCAGGGTTAGGCTGGAGCTAAAGTCAGCAGCTGGAACTCAACCCAGGTTTCGCATGTGGGTGCTAGGGACCTGCTTACTGGAGCCATCATCATCACTTTCTAGGGTCTTCTTTAGCGTGAAGCAATTGTCTAGTATCAGACGCAGATCTAGGAAGCAAATCCAAAGCCTCTGGTATGGGAGGCCGGCATCTTAAATTGACAAGCTAAATGCTTGCCTCCAAACTACATTTCAGCAAAATTGATTTGGTATCCTCAGATGACAGTTATAAATAGTGATTGTAATGTCCGTTCGAATTTTAGACAGCCCTCAAAATATAAATCTGCATCTTGGAGCCCCTAGGAGCTAATGAAAGTTCACAGGATTGTCCCAAAATGCTGTTTTCATCCATACATATTTCACCTTAACATGGAAAGAAAGAGGAGTCAATATTATTGGTTTCACAAGAATTTAGTCCATGAAAATATATTAGAAGTTAATGAATTCTTGAGAAAAATTTGAAGGTTAGAAAAAGGTATGAAGAGTTTTGTGGGTTGAGTTGCAGTTTAAATAGTGTGACCTGGGGAGCCATTCCCATCAAGGTGACATTAAGCTAGTTAATTTCTAGGTATTTCATCTTTCTTAATTTACTTCTCAGTAGAGGATGTTTGTGAACATCATATTTGTACATGAAAGTTTTGATATTGTACTAAAAGTGTTTAGAAATTGCTTCAATGGTGATTCTTACATCACAGATTATTATTATATAGTCTTTGCCTTTAGCAAAGTAATATATGCAAATAGACTAATAAATTCTTAGGACATTAACACATTCATGTGACAAATAGAAAGTATTTCAGAATGCACCAACTAAGCTGAAATATAGTGAACCCATTATTTTCATACTTGTTAAAGTTTCTCTTTGGATTTGAGAAAATTCTAACTTTTAGATAATAATTAATGAATTTAATTAGCACAGCATTATTATTATAGCCTATTATATTTTGAATGACTCCATTAAATGTATCTGAGTCAATTAGCAAACAAACCTGGAATACAGGTTGTGGCAAAAATGCTTAATAAAATAGCAGTGTCTCAGGAAAATCTGCTGTTTGAAGACAAATATTTAAAGGTACAAGTGGCTATACTTCTATACAAAGAGGAGATCAAATCCAGGATTAGATGGATTCTAATTTTTTGGAGACTTATGGCAGAAGCATGCCCTTAGGTAGTTTCCAAGCAGGTGGAATCCAACACCATGGGCAACGGGCAACGGGAAGGGATAAACTTTCTTAAGAAATAATAGCGGTCAGGCATCAGTTAAGTGACATTTCAAGCATCAATGCCTGACTCAGAAATGTGGTAAAATGCCTTAAGTCTGTTTATCCCAAGGCTTTGGGATGAGTGTCAGTGTTACTTAGTATGCAAGTTGGTGGTAACCACCACCCTGGCTTCAGGCATATCCACCTGTGTATCAGTTGTCCTCAAATATTTCTCTTATAAAGGGTGGAAAACTCATACAGAATACCATTGTTTATCTGATTCCTATTCCAATTTATTTTTGTATTTGGTAAATAAATTGATTGCAATCAAATGGCAGAATTGAAAAAAGTAAATGAGGTTTGTGCCTGTTTTATTGATCATATTTAAGGAAAGACAAGCAAACCAGTCTCTTAGAGAGTTTAAAGTGTTTTTTTGACAGGAACCTTTTCGTGTAATTTTTCATTTCAGTGAAAGTGATGCTTGTTAACAAGTCTACTGCTCCCCTCCCCCAACATTCCTTAATTTTGCAAAACCTTGTTGAGAGTTACTTCACAGCACTACTGCCATGGATTTGGGGTGGAGGGTGACTGAAGCGTGGATGAACTTACCTTTAAGATGTTTGAGACCCCTGAGAAGGAAGATGTGTTGCTGAATCCAAGTAGGCGGGGCATGTCCTGTGAGAAATACTTTAGGAGTTCACAGGAGAGGGATAAGCACACTCACAGGAGAAAACACAAAGATGAAAACGTTTAAGTCTACAGGGAACAGCAAGTAAAGCGAATGTCTCAAGGATATATTAAAACAGCAGTCTTGTGGTCTTGGATCATTGCGCAACAGCAGACCCTTGCCCACACGCCTCAACCTTGGTCTTAAACTTTCGCCCACTCACTTCTGCTTGCAGAGTTTGACAGTCTTTGGCACCAGCAGTCTGTGAACTCAAGATTCCAGACAGTCTGTCCTGCTCTTCTTTATCAAGTCATGCTGTTACTTTTTACGAATTGCCTGAGGCACCATTTCTTCCAGAAAGAATTTCCATGAGTTATTAAGTAGGATATTTTATAGTTGTGCAGGTGACAAAGCACTTGTTTCTGAGCCTGCTGCTTCTGGTCTACCCAGGCCAAACTGTAGCACGCTCAGCTTGAGTACATTAGCTCTTTCATCAGTGGTACTATTTTTTCCCCCTGTAAACATTTGACTACAATCCCACAAACAATGGAAACTTATCAGCAGTGAGTCCCAGGGGTATTCACTAAACAGCAGTTCTGTTTTCTTGTTCTCATCTATCATGTACTCTCCAGTTGAGGCTATAAATTGCTACTATTAATTAAAGAGATTGAATCTTCTCTCTCAAGAATAAAATGTGGGAATAAGTGAAACCACAATTCTACAGTAGGCACCAGGGGGTATGGAATTGGTAGAAGGACACACATTGTCTTTCATGAAATGACTTTTTTGCTGCTGGCATTCCCTTCGGAATTCTTAGTATCTAAAACAAATTTTCCAAGAAATATTTTTTCAGGAGTCACCCAGTAATTCTCTTTCAATTTCACTTTCAAAAGCTGTGTGATCAATAAAAAATTTTAAGAATGATTTCTACTCGATTTTCTGGGTCTTACTTTTTGAAATTTCCCAGAATATAATTGCTTTCTTTTTTCTATTTTTTTCCCCTTCTTTCCTTCTTTGGTTCCTGGAATGTGTTCTCTTCAGTAACCTTTGAACTTCATAGGTCCCGTAGCAGCCTCCTCCTTTTACTTCTAGGTCTCCTGAGTCTATATTTCATGGCAACGGTCTATTAGATTATTTTGATGTTTTTATCTTTATGTGATTGGGAACCACTCTCGACAGCCAAAACAGACAATTTTCTGAGGGCACTAAGTGGGTTTTAGATCTCCTCTGAGGAGGAATAAACTTCAATAAAACATTAGGCCACTACTAAAGTTGACTGGCTTGAGCGATGTAACATCTTATGTGGTTCCTGCCTTTTACTGTAAGTTTACACTCCTGTGAACATTAACTCTGCCCCGTGGTACTGCTCTAAGTGAAGGTTTGCACGCAAATATGGCTTCCATGAAAGTTACCTCAGGCTAAAGTACTTCCTTTCTCAACAAAATTAAGCGTCACACTAGGTCTCTGGTGGTTTGATTGGCCTCAGATTCAGTTGTGGCTCATGTTTTATTCACATGGTGAGATTGTCCTTTATTTTCTGCTGCCCACAGCAGGTGAACTTGTCATATCCACTAAGACAGAACGAGGGAAGATTGCCAACCACTTGCATGAAGTGTTTCCACAGTTCTTAATTTCTGTTGAGAGGCAAGCAATATAAACAAAGTTTTACTTAACTGCCGGAACATTTGTCAAGGATGTGATACACGCAAAGCTTCCTTTCTGTGCTGTGCCATAAAAGCCTTGCCAGTCCTCCTCCTCTGCGTAACCCTGTGCTTGCCAAGCAGAATCAGAGGACTTAGCCCTTTGGGTAGTTGTGATGGTCATAGAGGAAATGGAGGAAAAAGCTCACACTCCAAAAAAGCAGATGTGTAGCCTGGAAATAAGTTAAAAGGTCCATAGAAGAGCTGTTCCTGTCCCTACTGTGTTAGGTTAAATGATGTCCCACACATTTTCCTATTGGTACATTATATACACATATATATGCACATACACATATATAAATAAAATACCTTTGGAATATATATATGTAATACTTTTGAATTGTATGACATTCTTTGTGTTTTATATAGCATAAAACACACCCAAAAAGATCTTTATTGCAATTCAACAAAAGTTAAAATTAAATTTGGCAGAATGCACAGAATTTCGATGTGCTAAAAAGTATGTCTTTTTTGTAGTCTATTTTAGGATTATAATTTCTTTCCCTTGGCAAACCTTGTTTCAAAGATCAGGTATTCAAATTTAGTACTGTAAATATTAAAAAATCACAATAACATATTATCGATGGATCCTGCATAGAAAATACTTCAAATTTCATCATAAGTGTGATCAAAGATAGGTACATTTTGACTCAGAAATGTTGAACCCATGCATAATTTTTCAAATGCATTTTCCAAAAAAAAGTTAACAACTCTCATATTACAGGATTTCAACACTTTTGCAAGAAAGGAAATATGTTATATTAAATATTACCATGAACTTTTTAAAATGTCTTGCTTTTTTTGGAGATTTTAATAGTATATATGTATATATTATGTTTAGTAGCTGAAGATTATGTCAACTTTCGTTTATTTTATCGACTGTGGAAATAATGAAGTCAGACATTTAAATTTCCTAAAGACAAAACATCTGAAAGGAAATGTTGTATCCAATATCTGATATATTGTTTCAGTCAGAAAAAAAATGTTGATACATTGTTTCAGTCAGAAAAAAAATGTAAGTACCCTAATACTTTTAAGAATTTCTCATTTTGCATTTTCTAGTTTGCCTAAAAATGCAGATCCCTGCAAATTTTATAATTTCACTTTTATGACAATTATGAAGATGTTACCTATCTATTTCTCTTTTCTGTTTAGGCTTTGAGAATTTTAATTTTTGGGATTCCTTCTTCCATATTTTATTTGCTTCAATTGAATGGAAATTCCTGGAAAGTCTAACATTTTGGAGTTGAAATTCACAGTTGACATTATTGGAAATACGAATCTGCCTGAAAAGTTGCTCATTCATTTTATCTCTGTGACCTAGAATTGATGTTGAGAATCTTGTAACTGCTATATTTAACCTTGTTGAAATACTTGCATTTCAAATAGTCCCATGCTTATTGAAATTTTTGGCTTTAAAGAATAAGATGTTAGAAATCCAGAACAGGGAGCATGTATTGTGTTTCAGTTCTTGCTAATGTATTTCACTGATTTGAACATAAATTGATTAATTTCTCTTAAATTGAGATTTGATGGTTTTAGATCATTCTAAACATCAAATGTATTAACAATAGCTAATATTTAAACATAATTGATAGTTTCAAAAGCAATACATTTACATAGGTAAGACTAATACTTAATATCCTAAAAGGGAGTGATCAAGTGTGTCCATAATTTGACCTCCGAAGCAGTTGCTTAATTAAGCTTGGTTTAGCAACATTCTCTATACTTCTTCTCACTTAGGAATAATATCATGTGACGTGCAATTTATATCATTGAAGCTAGAGAAATATGTGCTCTGGAATCATATTTATTTGGGTATAATTTCTGTTCATGTTTCACTGAGTAAAGACCATTGGGTCCATTACTTACATCACATTCAATTTCTCTATCACTAATATGAGGATAATAGCACTCCTACCATGGAACTGTGAAGAATAAGCAGTTGCGTTTCAAATGGTAATTCATCCTGACATGATGTGTCATCACTCTGTGACAGAAGACTTGTAAAAGATGCTCCCCAAAGATTCTTTTCTCTTGGCAACTAAAGCAAACACTGGTGTGAGAACTACTGTGAAGAGACTTTGCACGTGGATTCACAACCTCCTTAAACCAGATCTAACACTTGAGTCTTCCAAAACAGAGAACTCTCTGTAGCTCTTTTCCCAAAAAAGCATCCATAGAAGATAGATGAAGGCGTGGAGGAGTCAGAGATTCCAGGTGTGTTGACTGAATGTGCTGTGGCTAGAGGGGAAAATTTGTGTAAGCTGGCAATGTGGAGGAAACCTCTACGTAAACCCTACTGGCTGTTTACAATCAGCAGCCAAACACCGAATGTCTCTAGAGCCACAAGGCACCGAATTCTACCAACTTACATGAGTTTAGAACTGTATTACCCTAAAGCCTCCAAAAAACAGTAAAGCAAAACCAGGCATAGAACAGGCTGAATCTTACCTTGACTGGGCTTCTGATCTACCAGAAACGATAGATAATAAACAAGTGTTATTTTAAACACTTATGTTGGCACTTATCTGTTGCAGAGGCCATGAGAATTAATACACATTTTTTTTTGAGGAAAGCTCAATGGTGTATATGTTATGCAAGGATCTCTTTATTGATGTCAGTAGCTACTTTATACTTTCATGAACTATCAGGAAGCGGCTCAAATGATGCAATTGTCTTGATATAAATAATGCACAGATATTAAATAAACAAATATGTTATAGGCTAATACATAATTATTAAAAGATCTTAAATACTACAAGATAGAAAAGAGTTAGCTATTAGAGAAAATGAACACATTCCTTATATCTTTAAACCTTAAAGCATTACACTGACTAAATTAGGAGATATGAGAATGCAATTGTGTAAGTTATTTGATTTTGTACTAGTCATGATCTGAACATAATTTAATATAATAAATATAATATGTTATATTATAAATTACAGGTATGATGGTATTACTGGGTGAGAGCCCTTAGGAGGTTTTTAATTTAGAGTAACAGAGCCTGTGGGGAGGGGAGCAGGGCGTCACAAACGGCTGGGGGAGATGTGTCCTTTCAGCACATGGGGACACAACCTGTGGCCTCTGCAGAAGCGGTGTGGTAGGTACCATGTTGGAAGCAGAGACCAGGCCCTCACTAGAAACCAAACCTGCCAGCAACCTGATCTTGAACCACCAGAAATTCCTATTCTTTCTAGTTAGCCTTTCTAAAGTGTTCGGTTACAGCTGCACAAAGGCTAGTCCTCAAGCAGGTTGTGCTTGTGGCCTGGGAATATAAAAGCCAAGGGGAGACTTGAGTCAGCTTACAACAGAAAAAAGGGAAGGAAATGCTCAGGAAAGATGCTGCTTTTATGCTTTACTGAATAAAGGCTTGATGGATGCATCAAGAAGAACTTTCACCATGTTCCTATTTATGTGACATTAGCTAATTTTGTATATTGTTCTCCCTGGTTGTCACTTCACCTTAATTTGTTCGAGCTTCTTCATGATAGTCCGTACAAGTATTAAATTCCACTTACCAAGCCCCGAGAAAGCAGGTGTGTTCTCAGTGACTTTCTCCTAAAAGAACAGTCATGAATGTTTCTGGTTTGTTGTTTGTTTTAGTTTTATTTATTTATTTATTTATTTATTTATTTTTCGGTCACCAGCACATTCTGATTTTCTTGTTACATGGCCAAAGAATTCAGTGCACCAGACCAGAGAGAATAGTTCAGATGCTGATGTGTTTGGGTTTTGTAAAGTATTTTCCTTCCATGTTTTTTGAGCCTTAACATTTTAGCCCTCAGCTTCATGTTTTCTTGTAAATATAAGGCTAAATGGCAGCAAGTGTTATCTGGGCAGAATGAGATCCACTGTGTAGTAGCATTTCAAAAATAATGCATATAAGGCGAGTATTTAGGTTGAAGATCACCATCCAATTTTAAACTGAGTGCAGTGCAGCACATGTTGAAGTCAGTCCCACTGTTTAATTTATTTTTAAGGGAAGATGTTCAAGAGTATTTCACTTGAGATATTATTTTCTGCTTTTTTCTGCAGGACAATAATTATTGACACTGTTTTCAGCTAACCACAGCATTCTGACTGCAGCATAATGCTGCTTTCACATGATATAAATAATAGGCTAAATTTTTCAAGCAAGCACGCTGTATGTGTGAAAGCAGTTCAAAGACAGTAAGTGCAGCTACTTGGAAACATTATAAGGAAATGTCACGCCATCACATTTACCTGCTATGTTTTATTTTTTAACCCTCAAGCACTTTTGTTGTTTCCTGAACTGAGATTAGTAACTTAAAAAGCTTTTATTAAACATGCACACTCTAAATGAAGCACTCAACCAACTGTAAATTCTCTCAATTAGACTTCCTGCAAATGACAGATGAGTGTGAATGTGCAATAAACCTTTGAATATCAGTGATTTAGAGCTAAGCAGAAGCAGAGAATTTGCAGCAACAGCTTGAATGCAACTGATTGTGTGGGAAAAGGTAAGAAAATTGTGTGGTAGCTCCTTGTTTGCACATTCATTTCCTTACATCAAGAAAGGACACTTGCAACGCAGAATTTATATTAATGTGCTTTAGCAACAAGGTAGGCATGGGAGAGACAAATACCCACCGATTAACAATTGCATTATTTCAAGGCACCAGACCTCAACTCCTTTTGAGAAATATGAGAATTACTTGTAGATAAGAAAAATTCATCCAAAGTGACATTTATTTGCTTTTGTTTGTACGGAGGAACACTTTTGGTATTTCTTCACAGACCGTAATTGACTTGCTTTAGATGTTGTGACAGGAGCTTAACTTTTGGAATAGAATTGCTACAGTCTACATTAGCAATTTAAAAGCTTGTTTGTAAACGCTGGCCGTATTTGCTTAAATATTATATTTGATATTTATATTTATTTTATAGAATACCGTATTTTACCTCATTTGAAGAATGTTGTAGGTCAGCAGTATTTGCTTAAATATTGTATTTGATATTTATATTTACTTCATAGCATACTGTATTTTACCTTGTTTGAAGAATGTTGTAGGACCTGTGAAATTTGAAGGTGAGTGATAAGGTAATAAAAAGTAAACAGTATTTGCCTTTTAAACATGACAGAAATGTTTACTTTAACATTATATTTTATTTTACAATGTTCATTTAACTTCAGAAAACATGTATGAAATTAGATGTAGTACCTGAATATATCTAAAAATATATATTGTATATGAGATATATTCTTAGTACATTTATACTTAGATGCAAGTCAGTCAAAGCTATCACAGTGTGGTATCATAGTGGGAATTTCTTTTGCAATGCATAGAGCAAAGAGTCAGGCACAAATCAATGAATTTTAGCTTATCCAAGAAATCAAGGGTAGTGAATCTTTCAGATTAAAGCTATAGTTGTCAATACATGAGAAGTTTGTATTTAGATCTCTGATTTTCCACAGTGCTATCTTCCATGGATTGGTCAATGCTAGTAGGCTGGTGTGTCTGAAAATACTGTGATGACAAATTGGGCTCCAGTCAGTCTTGTGTCTACAGGTGGTTTGGTTATTACTTTGATTACTGCATGGAGTTCTTATAAAGAATCTTAAGTTTAGAGTTCAGCATTCATGCAATAATTATTGCAGTGATAATTTAATCCTGAGTCTTATGACCTGGGATCTGGTTGTGACTGGCCTGTCCTTTGTCCCACTACCTTGGTTTAGTGAGTTAATCTTTGACAAGGAGGTGATTTAGTAATAATCAAAGTGAAAACACAGGAAATCCATTTTGATTCAGAGTCAGAAACCTGGTAAAATGCACATTAACGACTTTAGGATAGGGTCTGCCTTTCAGTATCAAGAGAGGACCACAAATAGGTTTAATCTATCTCAGAAGGAAAGTGAGCTCTGAGGAGTCTTGGTCCTAAGATTATACCTGCACATCACTTAAACCATATTGGCTGGAATCAGTCACGTGACTCCACAGAATCCCAAGAGGATAGGGGGAACGTGCTTTCTCTCACATGTCTAGTGAGTAGCTACATATATTTACTAGGTTAATTGTTTCCACATTCACACTTTTGGGCTCAAGTAATAGTGATTCTTTTGTTGCAAAGCCAGATATACAAAGAGGAGGAGAGACAGAGAGGAAGATCTTCTATTCAATGATTCACTCCCCAAGTCAGCGCAACGGCCTGTGCTGCGCTGATCCAAAGCCAGGAGCCTGGAACTTCCTCCAGGTCTCCCACGTAGATGCAAGATCCCAAAGCTTTGGACTGCCTTCGACTGTTTTTTCAGGCCACAAGCAGGGAGCTGGATGGGAAGCAGGGTCACTGGGATTAAAACCATCACCCATGTGGGACCCTGGCACATTCAAGGCAAGGACTTTAGCCACTAGGCTACTGTGCCAGGCCCTTTTGCCATCTTTTATAGATGATTTTGGTGTGATTGCTTATTATATACCTGCCAATTCATTGCTTTCAATTTCAAGAAGATAGGTGAAAATTTTCAGAATCATTTCTGGTTTTGTAGTACTTCCTAACATGACATTTGAACAAGATACAATTAACATTGTGTTGTAAAATAAAAGATAATGAGTTTTCAAATGTTTGCACATATTTCTATTTAGGCAAAGATTTCTACAATGAGAATTTCTTTTGTCCATTAACTACTGAGCTTGTATCATTTTGTTATGACTAAACTAGTCTGGAATAACAAAAACTTACTAGCCTCAATAATATTAAAAAAATAAATATAAAGATAATAAACTATTGACTGGTTATGGACAAATAGGATATACTATGCTTCTGTATGCCATGAGCTAAGAAATGTTTTACATATTTAAGAAGTTGAAAACAAAGCAAAATTCAAATTTCAGTATCCAAGTGTATCATTTTATTGGAATGTAGCCATGGCTGCTGATTCATGTCATCAATCATTGGTGCATAGATGGAATTTATAGTTGCTTCATAGATGGAAGTATTTTTTGTCATTCCCTTCATAAATACAAGTTTCTTTGCTCCTACAGGAGAATTTTTGGGTAATATTGTTTGAATTTGGTTAGGATGGCTTTTGTCTGTGTCTTTTATCCTTCCACTGGAACTAATTTACATGCTGTTTTACATAGAAGAAGAGGAGTAATTATTTGTTACTGTGATTATGTTCTGGGATATATATGAAGATGGCTTATTCCCACTACTGGAAGGAACTCAAAGGATTTAGGGTGGCCACTTGAGGACTGGATAAACACTGGGAGGAGCTAGGCAGAGTATAAAAGAAAGCCTGGAGTTGCAATAAAGATCAATCTATCATCGATCGGCACTCTGTGTACTGCGTGTTGCCTTGTGTTGGCTCTCTGCGTATTGTCTTTTTTGTAACCCTAGTCCCTCCGCTCAGCTCGGGGTACGTGGCATTGCAGCTCACCCCATTCCTTACTGGCATCTGCAATCTATGTGTTGAATTTTTTAACTGTCACTAATGATGTAGCTCCTGCAGAGCGCCATTGGCTTCGCCCTGCTAATGAGAATAAAGGCCAAGTAAAATGGAAAGATCTGGCCACAAATAAATGGCGAGGACCAGATCCAGTACTAACGTGGGGGCGAGGCTCCGTTTGTGTTTTTCCCCAGGATGAAGAAACACCTAGATGGGTTCCTGAGAGACTTACACAACAAATCTCCTTGGCTCCAACTCAGCATGATCCCACTCCTAATGATGTTCTTGCAGGATAGGAGATCCTGACAGCAGTGGTGCAACTTCCTGGTATCCTGCCCATGGGAAACGCAGATCTCCAGCTGCTCCCCGATTTACCATTATATATATGTTACCCCTGTGAAATGGCATTTAACTGGCAGCATGGATGTTTTAGGAACAAAGCGGAATCTTGGCCATGGGGCTGATGGTCATAGCCATGATTGCAGTACTGTTTACTCTTCTTTGCCGCCTATGCAGGCAACAAGCCTGGGAGCAGGTCATTATTTGACAAACCATGATGGCTTTAGCTGTGGAAAATGTTTGGTTGAACATGGTTGATGGGCAGCCAGAGACGGGTAAGATCTGGCAGCGCTGATGACCAACCTAAGACAGGGATTCCCCAGGTGGGGATCCCCATGACGGGTAAGGCGTCAACTGACTGCTGGACAACCTAAGACAGGCGTCCATTAAAAAAAAACAAAAAAAGGGGGACATGCAGGCACCGGTCTCCCAAGGATTAACTCCACAGCTTAGCTTGTTTCTCAGAGCGTAACAGGATTGGCAATTTTGGCCTGATACATCTAGCCACTGGCTTAACCACAAGTTCCTGCTTCCTATTTGTCAAGTTATCTGCCAAGGGATTGGATAAACACTGGGAGGAACTCAGGGATTTAGGGTGGCCACTAGAGGATTGGATAAACACTTGGAGGAACTCAAGGGATTTAGGGTGGTCACTACTGGGAGGAACTCAGAGGATTTAGGGTGGCCACTTGAGGACTGGATAAACACTGGGAGGAGCTAGGCAGAGTATAAAAGAAAGCCTGGAGTTGCAATAAAGATCAATCTATCATCGATCGGCATTCCGTGTACTGTGTCTTGTGTTGTCTCACTGCGTTGTCTATTTTGTAACCCTAGTCCCTCCGATCGGCTCGGGGTACGTGGCGACGTGGGCATTGCCAACACCACTGGAACTAATTTACATGCTGTTTTACATATAAGAAGAGGAGTAATTATTTGTTACTGTGATTATGTTCTGGGATATACATGAAGATGGCTTATTCCCACTGAAAAATCTGAAATCGTTCAGATAACTAATTTAAGATCAAAGCCCATATTCTTCTCAAATTGCCTGGAGTAGCTACCATTTTTTCAATGTTTTGTATGTAATATACATCTTGAAGGTATATTCTGGTTTAAACATAGGTACAAACCTTCATCTTTAAGGAGTGAGAACACAGAATACAAATGTCTTAGGTAATTCCTCAATTTGCCATCATTGATAAACTAATACTGCAATTTGAACCCCAAGAATATCTGCAGTAGGCCTCATCACATGTCCTGAAACACACAGTAAAGATGAAGCCTGTATGTATTTTTCCTGCCTATTCAGGAATGTTCTTTACTTCTTAAATAAAATTAACCTGTTTTGGAAAAGAGGTGAGATTGTTCTTCTAGCCTGAAACCAAGTTTTTCCACCACATTATAATGTATCGAAGAATAGCAAACTCGATGTAAAGGCCCTGCTTAGCCTAACCTTTCTATGTCCTTGTCCAGGAAGTATTTGCAGAAGATTGATTAATAGAAGCAAAATCCCTCTTGCTCAGGAGTTAAGCCATTTATTTACATTTAGAGTCGTGATGAAAATTTAAGAGTTGTCTACATTTTCCCCACTTTCCTTCTTTTACTTCTAGTTATGATAAATCCTGAATTTCTGAAAACACTTTTTAAAATTATACCTCTATGTACATGTTTTGACATTTGAAAGTTTGTTGTATATGCTTTGTCCAGTATCCATCCAATAGTAGGAAACAATTTTAGAAGGTTTTCATGTTAAAATTGACTTTAACTATAATCTGCATTGAAGAAATGATTTTCTCATGTAATGAATCAATTCTTTAATACAGATTACAGTGATACAAAGGGTTATACATGAGAAAAGAAATTTATAATCATAACCAAATCTCGTTAAGTGGTAGGCTCTAGCAAAAAAATAGGGCTTACTAAGCTGACTTTTAGCAGCAGAATATACAGCTTGAACTAATTAATACTTTGAGATGATTGATTAGTCCTTAAACATAACAATTTAAAAAAGGATATATTTCACTACTGTCCTGTCTTGTTGACTGTATTGTTAGCGTGGTAGATTTTTTTGACCCTAAACCTAACATCTGCAGATGCCAGTAATCAATCAACATTCATCGACTATTTGACTGATTTGGCATAATACACAAATGCAGTACCCTTAAAAGGTAAATGTAAATACTTTTATTAGATTACAATACAAATCTTTCATATATAACATTTCTCCAGGTCCTTTAGAATGAAGTGGAGGATAACTTTGTTTTGGTAGATTTTCTTAGTTTAGAAACAGTCCATTTGAGGAAAAGAAGGTAAGATAGCGTTTCAAGGCCTCTGGTAGACATCTGCATGCTGGATTGTTTTCCCTTCCTTCCTCCCATTTTTCCTTCTTTCTAACATTCCTGACAACAGAAGCGAGCAATATCAAATAATCATCTCATCAGACATGAAGCATGCATTAAAGGTATGATTTGAGTGTGACTGAGCCCAAAGACATGTACTGTGTCTTGGAGAATCAGAAAACACACTCAGAAAGCTGTGATGTTACAAAAAACATACTACGCACACCTATTATTTATCTGTATGTCTTTGATTGCTACAACTGTTTAAAATTTTCCTAATGAAAAACATACAGACCAGTTCTAGCCGTATTCTAAAACATTATTTTCAGACAGGATTTGTTAAAATATAATCAGTTTTTTTTTAAGAAGTAAAAAAAGATGCATTTGAACTTGAGTCAAAATCCAAAGCATTTTTTGATACCTTCGTAGAGAAACAAAGGCCTAACCTTTAGGCAAATAAACTTATGTGCAAATACAAAGCTTGTAACATTGAAATTCAATATTCTGTTTTATAGTTGTTATTTAAATGAATGATATTGACAAAATGGTGACATTCCAGAAATTTAACAATGTAAAACACTTAGAAACAGTGCAGTCAAGCTTTCTAAGTTCTGCTTATAGAAATACAGACCTCACGTAATTGACATTTTTTGATAAGGCAATCTTCATGCAAAAAAAAAAGCAAATAGATATAGAGATAAGCAAGTATTTACATATTTTCTCATAGAAGACCTGTTAATAGAGATCACCATACCTGGAAGTGAAGATATATTGCAGTATGCATTTCCATTCATGAATAAAAGGAGAACTGAATTTTATGATCCAAAATGAATTTTTGGCGCTACACTGAAAAAAATCAATGTCTTAAAACTTATCTTATGTTCTTTTAATCATTTCATTGTGTCCTTTTTAAAAAAATTATCTATTTTTATTTGAAAGGCAGTTTTTACAGAGAGAGAAAGAGAAGGAAATATTGATGAAGTTTTCAATCTGCTTATTCACTACCTAAATGGCTACAGCGGGGAGAACCAAGGTGATCCCAATTTGGGAGACAGGACTCTTTTCTATGGTCTCCCATAAGGGTGTAGAGGTTCCAAGGACTTGGGCCATCCTCCACTGATTTCCCATGTCATTAGCAAGGAGCTGGATTGGAAATGGAGCAGCTAGGACAGGAACTGACACCCATATAAGACACCAGTGCCACTGTGTAGAGGATAAGAATATTGAGCCACTGTGTTGGCTCCCATCACTGTATTTTTCAAAATAAAATCACAAATAAAAATATCTAGATTATAATTTACTTCTCCATATTTTACAAATGTTGGATACAAATATGCCTACCTTAAAACCTTAACATAAAAATTGACGCAGACCAGAGAAATAAACATGCTGAAGGAGTAAGGGCAATTTATGTTTCCAGAAAACTTTACAAATCTAAAGAAAGGGTGAAAACATTAATAGTTATTAAACAGTTTAGGAAGTAAGAACATAAATTGGTGAAAATATTTTAACTTAGATAACTCTGCTTTAGTAAGTTGAAACATAGGACAGGGTCCCACGTGATAGCCTAGTGGCTAAAGTCCTCACCTTGCCTGTGCCAGGATCCCATAAGGCTGCTGGTTTGTGTCCCAGATGCTCCACTTCCCATCCAGCTCCCTGCTTGTGGCCTGGGAAAGCAGTCAAGGATGGCCCAAGGCCAAGACCTTGCGACCCTGCACCTGCGTGGGAGATGCAGAAGTTCTTGGCTCTTGGCTTCAGATAGGCTCAGCCCCGGCCATTGCTGCCACTTGGGGAGTGAACCAGCAGACAGAAAATCTTTCTCTCTCCTCTTTGTGAATCTGACTTTCCAAAAAATTACTAAATCTTAAAAAAGAAAGCTGAGGGCTATACTGAATAATTTTTTGGAAAAATAAGTATAGCTTTAAAAAGATAAACTTTTTTGAATAATATATTTTAGAGAAATTGAATATTCAAGGAGTTCTTATAAATAATCCTATAGAATAAGAAAAATGGTAGATAGTGTTTCAGCATTCATGAGACCATATTCATGCAAGAATATTAGGGAGAAAATGGCAATTCCACCCAAATGATTAAAAATGGTATTAATACTTGTTTAACAATATTAAGACTGTTCTTGTTTGTATGAAATAGTGAATTACTTTTTTTTCTTTCAAATTTTCTTGTCTTGGGGAAAGGAGAGATAAAGGGAGAAGCCATATCCAGCCTCCCAACCTCCCCTGTACCTGGGGATGGAGAACAGCCACCTGACATCAACCCAGCGTTCCTGATATGGCACATGCTCTGAGCGTTCTGCCAAAGTGGTTTTGACATTATGAAATGCTGTTGATCTTGCCAATCCTAGGATGAGCAGCCCCTTCCAATGTGCATTGGCTGATATAGTTGACACTAGCGTCTCCATTCACCAGATATTTGCTGTCATCATTTGGATGACATAGTTGTCCAGGTGAATCACTTTTTAAAATCTTTATTTACTTTTGTTTGAAAGACACAGTGAGTGAAGGGGGCACCAGGAGGCACTGAGTTGAGTTGGATGGAGGGGAAGAACCATAGGAAGGGGTAGGGTAGAAAATCTTCTTTTCATTTCTATCACTCCTCTGTTGGCCACAGAGGACAGAGCTGTTCCAGGCCAAAGCAAAGCATATGGGACTTTGGCTGGGTCTTCTAAGTGGATAACATGGGGTCCAACTCCTTGGGCCATCTACCGCTGCCTCTCCAAACACATTAGCAGAAATTCTGGGTGAGAAGTGGAGCTGTTGGATCTAGAAATGATGCTCCCTTCTTAGTAGTGGCCTAATTCAGTGCACCTGACCACTGGCCATGGAATGAATTAGTTTTAGATTTATTTATTATTGTGTATCAGTAGAGCTTGAAATGCTTAATCTCTGGAAGGCAAAATTCAAATTTTTTTGGTGAGAGGGTTTTGGAAATAGCATATGACATCAAAGTTAGCACTGCTTTCCTTTTCAAGTCTAACAGATGATGTGCTGCTAAATTATGGTCCAATTAACCTTTATAGATTTGTAGTAATTATAATATGTAGATTTATATGTTTACCTCACTGAGAGGGTAGGCGTGTGTGGGATTAACACTGACATGGAGTATTGATTTTGTCAGTTTGGTAAGATATATGGAAGAAGGAAAACCATTTCAGTGGCAAAAAGGACTGCTGTTATTTTATTTGTAGATGAAATCAAGTAAATTTATGTAGTGTTGAGTCATTTTAGAAAAAGCAAATTTTGAAAAAGGTGAAAGCAAAATGATTGCTTCGTAGGTGCCTTCAGTCCTCCATAGTACGAAGACTGTGCAAGACACAGTCTGCAAGTCACCCTGACTTCTGCAAAATGTCTCTGCTGCTCTGTTTAAAATAAATAGAAATCTGTCACGAATCCATGGGTCGGCATGAAACTCTCATACTCAGTCTTCCAACTGAGCTCAAATATTACTGCGAGTTTCTGATGTTTTCAGTTGTTATATAAACAGCACACTAATAAACATGTCATCTCTTTAACGACTGTTTTTTTTAAATCTTCAGATATTTTTAAAATATGAAGGACCCCAGGTTCTTTCTAAGAAAGGTTAATAAATCTCACAGTATTTTCATAATTTTAAATGTGCTGTTATAGTAGATAATGACCTCACAAGTATAAATAGAGATTTTTCAATACTCAACTCTCTTATGCCCAGGGAAAGATTTAAACAATGTATTTTTTAAACATGAAAAAAATTTAACAAGTCAATTCAAACATTCCAAAAACAATTGAAAGTAAATCTTAAATAATTAACTCTTATTTCTACATGTAAGCTATCTGGAAGTATTATTTTATTTTATATTTATTAATTCAAAAGGCCAGCAGAAGGGTCCATATGTAAGATAAAACATATGCTATTTTTCCTTTTGTGATTGATTTATTTCACTGAGCATAATGGTCTCTAGCTGGGACCATTTGGTTGCAAATGGTAGCGTTTCATTTTTTGTTTTTTTTTTTTATGGCTAAGTAGCATTCCTTGGAGTAGATATACCACGGTCTCTTTATCTATTCCTCTTTTGATGGGCATCTGGGTTGTTTCTATGTCTTTGCTATTGTAGATTGTGCTGCTGTAAATACAGGATTACAAATTTATTTTTTCATATGCAAATTTCACTTCCTATGAATATATTCCCAGAAGTTGGACAGCTGGGTCATATGTCAAAGAATTTTAAGTTCTCTTAGCACTCTTCATACTGACTTCCATTCTATTTGTACGAGTCTACCCTCCCACCAACAGTAGAGGAGGGTACGTTTCTCCCCACATCCATGCTATCAGGTGTTAATAGAGTTTTGAATGTAGGCTCACTGGAGTTAGGTGGAACTTCAAAGTGATTTTCATTAATGTTACCATGTCAGTTAAAGAGCTTGAGCATTGTTTGATTATGTGTATTAGCCGTTTGAATTAGTTCTTTTGAAAATGTCTGTGCATTTCCTTCGCCCATTCTTCACAGGGTTATTTGCTTTGCTGTTGTTGAGTCTTTGAAGCTCTTTTAAATCCTAAGTTTTGGGACATCCTCTTCTGCTATTGCAGGCCACAAGCATGGAGCTGGATGGAAATTGAGCAGCCAGGACATGAACTGGTATCCATTTGGGATTCTGGTACATGCAAGAAGAGGGCTTTAGTCAGTAGGCTACCACAATGGGCTCAATACAAGTTTCTAAGCTATGTGATCCACAGGTCTACAGGTTGATTTTACAGGTTGTGTTTGGTACCTGGTACTTCACTTGCAATCACTTGTGCCACTCTATTCAGCAAAGTTTTGTCCTGGATTCTTTTTCTAGGCTTTTCCCATGATCTGCATAGTCCCAGCTCCTGGTTCACTGCTTTCCACTTTCTTTGATCCCACTCTGTGGCCCCATCATTGTCTGCACAGCCTTTCTCCTACTCCCAACTTGAGCAATGCCCATGATTAGGGAGACTCCAGCTCTCCTAAATCACTAGGTTCTGGTCTTGCTGCAGTCTGCTGGCTGTCGGGTCTGAGGTCTATCCATCCTTATTTTGGTTGGAACTTGCAGGATGTCAAATTGGTACTGTTTCCCTGTGGGATCAGTGCAATGCGCTGAGTCATAACTGAGTTCACTGCTGGCTTAGGGTATTTGCAGCTCACTGTCTTCCCTCTTATCCCAGAACACTCACTTTGGTACACAAGATGGCACCTGATGTATCATGTTGGGGTTTGGGGTCCAAACCATTAGGTCAGGGAGCCACCCAGACCTATTTTTGGTGTACTGTTTTCCCTGTGGACCCACTGCAATGTGCTGAGCTGAAAGTGTCTTCACACCCAGCTTAGAGCATGTACAGTTGGCTGTTTTCCCTCCAGTCTTACAGCTTTGCTACAATACAGAAAATGGTGTCCTATTCATGCACCTCTGCTTGGGGTCTGTTGCTCTGCCTCAGTTTGCTTAGATCAAACTAATCAGCAAGATGGGCAGGTTTTTTTTTTGTTTTTGTTTTTGTTTTTGCCTGTGTTCACCTCCTGAACTCCCCATCTCCTGTTGAACCCTCCTTCCCATTTGGTTTCCGGTAGAACTCTGGTTACTGATCACCAACAGTGGCTGGGATTTCTGGTCACTGCAACACCACCTCGTTGTTGCTCCTGCATCTCCATGGCCATAGGTTTCCAGTTGCCCTTCTGTTATCAGCCTGTCCTCTCTTGTATTCTGTCCTCTCTATTCCACTCTGGCTAATTATTCTCCATCAGTTTAAACCTATCCTCACCCTATACTGCCATCTTGCTCTCTTTTCATGTATATTTAAAAAATAATGGGACCTTGCCTTGTGGGTTGAGTAAAGGATTTTTTCTCCTTTAGTTTATATTTACTTATATTAATTATCTCAAATCTTTCTGAGTCTGAATTTTGTATTTCAAGAAGCTGGTTTAGAAATTTTTGGTACTTGGCTCATGTGATTGAATACAAAATCCTCAATAAAAATCTTGAACACAAAATGAACAATTTCCAATGAAGATTGATCACAAACTCTTTCAATAAAATTATCTCCAAAAAGCAAATGATTTTATTTTTTTCCTCTAACTTCTTCTTCTCAATATTTACTAAATTATAACAGTAGTTTTTGCTTCTCTTTCTCTTCATAAGTATCGTTTTCTTTGCTCCTTGCTTCCTTCCTCTGTTTCCTGAAAAATACTCTACTCTGTTTCATTAGATATTCAGTCTCTAAGAGATGGCATGTTGGGAGATATTTTTAACACAATCTTTTTCAGCTTCTTGATCTTATGTGTGAGTATATGTTTCTATCTGTAAAAACACATGAGAAATTCTGAGGATTGACTTGTATACCACCTGTTTATACCTATATATTTATGTATTTTAATATGCTCAAATAAAATATAATTGTGAATTTATTTGAAGGCAGAAATGTAGTGGCAGCAGCCTAACTTTGACAGACAAGTAACATGTCTGAATTGAATATGTGTGATTCTCCTTACATGTCTAATTCAGATTTCACCTTGCCATACTTTGCACCATCAATCACCATAGCCCCTCACACATTCTTCTACTTATGTTTGTTTCCCCCAAGATTTTTAATTCCATGAACTCAGGAACTACATCCAATGTGTTCATGGTTCTATCCCTAGCACTGATCACACTGCTCAAGTTACTCATCTTTGATGTAATGAGTTCCTCCCACTGAAGTTCAAAATGCTCTCTTGGACTTGAACAGCTGTTTCATATACAATCTCATGAGGTCATATGAAGATTTGTAATATTTCTTATATAGTAAAAGTAGAAGCATGTTTACAAATGAAGCATTTTATTTTAAGGAATTATACCTCAGACATGCATTTTCTCCTAAACTCTGAGAAAAGTTGGGTATTATAAAACTTGCAAATTCACTTCTCTCTTCAATCTGTTCCCTCCAACTTTCGGAAAATTTTACTTCACATACTCATAATTTCTAAACTACATGACCAATTACTTACTAAATAATATTGATTACCTATAGGACTATCTCATGACCCTGTCCATAGCTTTAAACTTACCTGCTTCAACTGATTTTGTTTAAACATCAAATTTTTTTTTGCCAAATCAGTTGCAACAAACTTTGTCTGGCTCTCCTGTAGCCGGCCTTCCTTCTATAGTGATATTTGAATTTCCTTGTATGAAGTCTTAGTATTACCTTTTATCACCCAAAAATCTTGCTTGTTAGCATTTAACACTGTGTCCAATATTTGTAATTGTTTGATTAAACTCACCATTTGTCACTACCTACTCAATGATTTTTTTAGTTTACTGCCTATGCTTCCATCTTAGCACATCTTTATTAATTTCCTATATACGTGGTGTTTTTACATGGATACTTGCCTTAAATAACACCTTTCCTGGTATTTGTAAATTCCTGTCATGCTCTCTGCCTGAAAGATATCTATTTTAAAGCAAAGATAAACTGTGACATTACACAATGATAATGTCAGATTCAACACAGAATTAGTGGCTTCATTTTCAAGAACAATGATATCAACGACAATAATCACAGCCCTTTGTATGCCATTTATTTTACATGATTTTATCAAATTCTTAAGACTACTCCTGAGGCTAAGCATGATAGCACAGTGGTTAAATCCTTGCTTGCATGGGCTGGGATCCTATATGGGTGCCAATTCATGTCCTGGCTGCTCCACTTTCCATCCAGCTCCCTATCTGTGGCCTGGAAAACAGCATAGGGTGGCCAAAGCCTTCGGATCCTGCACCTGCATGGAAGACTAGGAAGAAGCTCCTGGCTTCAAATCGGCTCAGCTGCAGCCAATGTGGCCCTTGGGGAGTAAACCAGCAGATAGAACTTTTTGGTGTCTTTCCTTATCTGTATATCTGCCTTTCTAATAAAAATAAATGAGTCTTTGAGAAAAAGACCCCTCCTTTTACAGATGGGTTTTGTAAATCTCCTAGGTATTATATATGCATCAGTCAAAACTACATAAGCATAAATCCTACTAACTAACCATGCCGATATTAATGTTTACTACCTCCTGATCACCCTTTAAATGATTATAGCAATCATCTTTGGGCAGACTGAAGCCAGGAGCAGGGAGTTCCTCCTGGTCTCCCATGTGGGTGGCAGGGCCTCAACACTGAGACCATCATCTGCCTTCTCTGGCACATTAGCAGGCAGATACATAGGAAGCAAATCAGGAGGGACTGAAACTTACCTTCTGATATGGGATGCTGAAATGTTACCTTGCTGTGCTGCAGCACTGCTAGCTGGAAATGACAGTGTTGGGCCCTCAGTTTTCACAAGTAAAGCCAGAATTCATGGGAATGTTATCAATCCAAAATGAGTTGTTATTACATCTCTTAATATATTTCAGTATTGGTGGCAAGAAAAGCTATTCTTTACCTTGTGCTCATTCATTTTATCACACTGTATTATCATTGAAGATACCAATTTTTGGGTAGATGCTGAGTCTTGCCCATGATAGGTTTCTTTATTGAGGATGGTGAATTGGAGTTAATCCAACCTTCTGTTGTGATATACAACTCTGATTATATTACAGTGATGTCACAAATCCAGGCAGAACATATGGCATTAATATAGAACAACTTTTTATAATTCAATATTCCTATCATATAATCACTCCCTCAATTTAATATTGATATATGTAAGTAGACTAAACCATTCATTTAAAGTTAATTTAATATTCATATTATTTACAGATAATGCTCTATACTGCTAGGTTGAAGAAACTGTTTCAGGTTTCCAAACATCAAACAGTTAAGGCTATCACCTCTTAGTAGTAATACTTTATTGCTTTTAAAAAAATATGTATTCATTTCTTTTTAAAGTAAGATTTACTGAAGAGAGAGAGAGAGAGATCTTCTTCCACTGATTCACTATACAAATGGCCGTAATAGCTGGGGCTGGTCAAGACTGGAGCCTGGAGCCTAGAACACCATCCAAGTCTCCCTGATAGGTCACAGGAGCCCAGGTACTTGGACCATCTTCCACTACTTTTCTGGGTCCATTAATGGGAAGCTGGATTGGAAGAGGATCACTGGGGACTTGAACTGGTGCCCATACAGGATGCCAGTGTTTGTAATGCCAAGTGATCTGGAAGAAGAGTATTACTAGGGGCTGACATGGTGATTTGGAGGGCCAATCCTCCTGCTACAGCGCCATAATCTTATTGGTACTTATTCCAGTCCAGGTTGCACCACTTTCCATCCAGCTCCCTGCCTTGGGCCCCCTGCACCCACATGGGAAACCTGGAGGAACCTGCTGCCTCCTGGCCTCTGACCAGCTCCTCTCTGGCCATTGCGCCCATTTGGGGAGTGAACCAACAGGCTGAAGAAAGCTCTGTCTCTCCTTATCTGTAGGCAAATCTGCCTCTCAGGTAAAAATTAGCAAAGTTTTTTTTTTTTATTCTTTTAAAGGAATTGTTATCTTCAGTGCTATCATTTATCATAACCTAGAATGCTGACTTCACCATTGCTCCTGTGTTGAAGTCCTTGAGTATCAGAAAGCAGATTTGAATGGTAAGCAGTTTTACTTAGAAGAATAATAAGAAAGTTGTAGATACCATTTTTGCTTATATCCTATTGGATAGAGTGTCATGGTTATTTTTAATTGCAAAGAACTCTTGCAAACATATCATGTAAATGGGAGGTCATATATCCATCTAAAACTTTCATCTCTAATATGAAAGAAAAAGAAGAATTTCTGAGATTTATTTCCAATAAAATAAATATACATTTAAAATGGTCTATAATCATATTATCTTTTAATGTCACTAAAATATTTAGATATTTTTATGATTTAAATCTTTTCACCCTGAAATTTCTACTTGTTTCCAATTAGTATGATTAATGCTGAAGCAAAAATATGTAATACAGTGAATCTTGCCTAATACTAAGATTTATTTATTTTTATTTGAAGGCATATTTACAAAGACAAAATACTAGAAAGAGAAAGTGCTCATTTTCTGGTTTATTCCCAAGTGGTAACAACAGTCATTGCTGAGCCAATCCTAAGGCAGAAGCGAGGATTTAATCTCCCTTATGTAGCATGCACATACACTGGAGACCTGGAGGATGAGCCTGGCTGTTGGATTTTGATTGCCCTAGATCTAACCACAGCAGTCAGCTAGCCTCTGTAGCAGTGGATGGGAGATCACGCTCTCTCTCTCTCTCTCTCTCTCTCTCCCTCTCTCTCTCTCTCCTTCTTTGCTTATAACTCTTTCAAATAAAGATAAAATCTTTTAAAAAAATAAAGAAAGCAACAGTTGCTGAGTAAGCCTAATTATTTTAGAGAATTGCTATTGGACTTCCAATAAAGAGTATAAGATTTTAAAAAGAATTCCAATAACATTTTAGGTATCAAGTAAAGATCTATCTCATATCTTTCAATTCTGATATCTAAAGGAAACGCCTAACAGAAATATTTAAAATTTTCTAGTTCTTTTAAAAATCTATGCCTTTACTAGTCTGATTACAGACATACTCACAATATATAGAAATCTTATAACAGAAATGGTATTCTAAATTTAATTCTTTCATAAACTATCATGATGAAATATTTAAGAGGCCTTTTTCCTGTAAAATAGACATTGTAGCTCTTGAAAAATACAGTAGAAGCATCTTTATTCTAGCCTAAGTGATTTGTAATCATGTGATTAAAAAACTATAGCTTCAGTAAACAAAAAAAGTAATTTCCAATTTATTATTAAAATGCTCACATTAGTTTGGTATAAAAAATAGAAAATCACCTTTTCTCTGGCTTAACAGTATCATTATACACACAATATGAAATGGTTTGAAGTTGGTATGGGTCCAAAAGTGAGGGAGCTAAATAACTAATTTTCTTGTGTATTCTAGGAGCTACATTTAATAGAACAAATTCTGAGCTAGTCTCATCTGGAACTTCCTGAGAAACTTGCTTTCAAAGCTGCTATTTCAGATGGAAATGAAAGGATGAACTGTGTGGTTGTGAAATCAATGAGTGGCTTGCTCTGGACATTACTAAATGTAGACATATTATGCCTTGTTAATTTCTCCATCTCCACTACCTCTTTTTCCTCTTTCTCTACAGAATGGTCAGAAATTCAATATATATGAATTCAGTATATATGAATTCAATTATATATGGTTAGTTATAAAATACGAATTATTCTGGTATGCTTTTTTAAATTTCCCAAGATTTTTGAATGTGGAATTTGAATGTGGAATGTATCATGTATTTACCTACGTGCCATAGTTGAGTTGGTAGTGCCTTCTTCTTTAGTAGTTCTCTAGTAATTGTGTATTCACAATTAATGCTTCTTGATATGGTGAAATTTGGTAGAGTATTTAAAAGAAATCCCTAATTCATAACATGTTTCCAATAGATGTAAACTCTAACGATATGAAACTCATGCATAACTCAATGTTCTTTCCCGTCAGCCTGATATCTAATATGACAAAAAAACGTGTCTGAATGCTGTTGTGGTAACTTCTATTTAAATCTCATGAATCCTCTTCATTCTTAAGTTCTTTTACACCAAGTATGAGGAATAGTCAAATGAATATTGCCACTACTACATAGCCTCTCAACACCAAAGCAACATGGCAAAAAAAAAAAAAGAAAAAGAAAAAGAAAAAAACCTTTAATTAGAAATGATTCCACTAAAGTAATTACTGAATTCCCCTTAAAAAAGCCCCAGTTGGGCCCGGCGCTGTGGCCTGGCAGCTCAAGTCCTCGCCTTGAACGTGCCGGGATCCCTTAGGAACCCTAGTTCTAATCCCGGCAGCTCCACTTCCCATCCAGCTCCCTGCTTGTGGCCTGAGAAAGCTGTTGAGGACGGCCCAATGCATTGGGACCCTGCACCTGTGTTGGGGACCCAGCAAGAAGGTCCTGGCTCCTGGCTTTGGATCGGCACAGCACCAGCCATTGTGGTCACATGGGGAGTGAATCATTGGATGGAATATCTTCCTCTCTGTCTCTCCTCCTCTCTGTGTATCTGATTTTGTAATAAAAATAAATAAATCTTTAAAAAAAGAAAAGAAAACCCCAACTAAGTGCTTATAAGATGTGCTACTCCCTCTTTCATGACATTTGATTTCTAGATGTCACGACCTTCTCTGTACTGAAAAATCCTGATTTTATTTGTATTTATACATCTAACCCTCTACACAGCTTTTTTAAAAATGTGGATTCCATCTGGTATTTCAAATCCAAAAGCTGAAAGTCCGTTTCTGGATGTCTACACCACTCTCCAACAGAAAGAACCAAATCAATCGTGGCTCCTCCTGCAGCGAGCCTTCTTTCTTCACAGCACCTTCTTCATTCTAAGTAAACACGATCAAATATTAGCGTTATTGGTCCTTTTCTCTGCCCCTTGAGTCTAATCATAAGGAAACATGTCAGATGTCCCCTCCAAATGGATCTAGAGACTCCTGCCTCACCATGATGGAGCTCCTGCTATCGGAGTAACACTGTGCTGTAAAAGAAGTAAGAGTTTAATACAGATAACATAACTACATAAGCCTTTCCCATGCATAAGATCCTGAACTGAAGAGAATTCTGGAGCACGCTGGAACAAGGAGAAATACAGGCAGTTTATGAGTACCACTGAGCTGAGCAGAAGGAAGTGGGAATCAAGGGAAATGGATGAGGCTGAAATTCTCCAGGAGCACAGGATTAAGAAGGAGATATTCAGGGAAAACTTTCTTTGTATTTCCAGAGGAGCAACCTAGAATCTCTAGCTATAAATATACAGTCTAAGAGAACACAGCAGAAACACAACCGTTAGGAAAACATCATATGAACATTGTGTGAATTGAAACAATATGAGGGAATGTCAGACTTCGCACAAGCTTGACAGAAGATACCTCCCTGAATAGTTAAGACATTCAGTTGAGAGCCAGAACGTGTTTCTTTATGTAAAAGCTGAAGCGTTCACTAGAGTTAGCAGAGTAGAGTTTAAGATCATCAAGATTGTGACCCGTGTTTTAGTACACTGGGTTAGGTCTCTGTGTTGATACTACCACCCAGTATTTGTGGAGTGCTGGTTTCAGTGCTGCCTGCTCTGCTTCCGAGGCAGCTGATTTCCCAGGGCAGGCACTGGAAGATGGCACACATGCCCGGCTGCCTGCCATCACCAAGGAGATGCAGGTATGGTCCAGGATCTGGATGCTAGCCAGGGCTCCTGGAGGATGTGGCCATTTGGGGAGGGTTCCAGATGACTGAATGTATCTGTTTCTCTCCCCTTTCTCTGTAATATTGCCTTTCAAATAAATAAATAAATGGACTTTAAAGTCTGATGAAAATGCCTTCAGTGCTGATCAGAAGCAAAGTCAGCTCTTTCAAGGAAAGCATCAAATCTACATCTTCTATTTCAAGTTATTCACAATATCTTATATCTTAACAAAAATGTGACTAGCAAGAAATGGGGCTTAAACTGAGGAAAAACTGAGTATATGGGAAGAGAATCAGATATTACCAAGACCAATTCACTAGTTAAAAGGACTTAAAAATAGTAAGTTTATTCTTCAAGATTATAATCTTTTAACTTAAAAGGAAGTGTAAGCTGAATACGGGAAAAAACATAACTTAAAAAGCAGTGGAATTTCTATAATTGAATCATATCTGCTCTGAAATGAAAACTTCACTGAGGCATTTAGAGGAGGTTATACTACCAAAAAGTTTTAATCCAAAACAAACAAGCAGCCAAGTTTACCTTGAAAACAGGGCTAGAGAAACCATACATACTGTATATAAAAACAGAAAGGAAGAAGAATAAATAAAAAGAGGGTCAGTGAGACGTGGGAATGTTAAAGTTGGTCTAGTATACTAATAACACCAGAGTTGCAGAAGGAGGCAGAGAAGCAATTTTTCAAAATTAATCAGTGAATTTTTTTTTTGAGATTGATTGGCAGTATTCCACTAAAGGTGACAGCCACTCAACTGACCCTAAGTAATAACAAACTCTTTCATAATGCAAGTATTGAAACACAGTCAAAGGTGAAAAATCTTAAAAGCAGTCAGCAGGGGTTGGAAGGGGACAGCAATGAATATAAAGTCACAAAGATTAATTCTGCAGAATTCTCATTCCGAAGAATGTAAATCACAAGAAAGTGGACTTAATGGAAAGCCATAATTTGTCAAATTCTTTCTAGTCCCAGAAAACGTATCCTTAGAAAAAAATGGTTAAGGAAATGATACACTCAAATAAAAGATGATCTGGTTTCTAGCATAACCATAAAGAAAAAAAAGAGGAAAAATAGGATTACATGCTATGAAGTAAAACAAACTGAAAGAAACTATAGAATCTCAGATGTACATTGGGCCAGTGTTGTAGCACATCAGGTGTAACTGCTTTTTGCAATGACAGCACCTTGTATGGGCACCAATTCTTGTCCATGGTGATTTACTTCTTATCCAGCACCTTGGTAATGCACCTGGAAGGCAGCAGAAGATTGTAGGCTCCTGCCATCGTGTGGGAGACTAGGAGGTAGCTGTGGCCATTTGGGGAGTGAACTAGTCCATGGAAGATCTTTCTCTCTCTCCCTTTACTGCTGTCACTTTGCTTTTAAAATTAATAGATTCAAAAAACTCAAATATGCATAAAAGGAGAAAGATCGCCAAAAATGTTATGTTTGTGAATGAATGAGTAGACTTAGCAAATTTATAAAATGATTATTAAATGTTTAAGAAAGTAATGAAACAACCAATCTAATCATTTGTGGTGCTGTTGACACACAAACATAGAAATGTGGTGTTGAATTATTATATGGCTTGAAAGCAGATTGTGGTATAGAAAGTCATATGTTTCCAGAAATCTAAAGTTTAAACATGATAAGATATAAAGGGAAAACCATAAACCAATATTTTTTGTAACCAAAAAATCCCCAAATCCTCATTACCACAAGACAGTGATGTTGTATTACAGTACAATCCTTCAACATGACGTATCTCCTGGACTATTGTAATAGCTTTTGAATGCATCATTCTTCCCAGTTCATCATTTGCCTCTTCTTTTCATTCCATTTGTAATTCAATGGTTAGAGTAATCCTGTTGAAATGTAAGTCTTGTTCTGCCACTTTGACAGGGATAACTTTCAAATTGTTTCTAAATTAAATCCAGAAGCTCCATCTTTATTGTGACCACTTCTTGCCCCAGACTCTGTCACCTGACTTGTGTTCTCTAGGTTACCTGATTGTAACTACTGCCCCTTCCCTTCTCTCTTCTCCGTTACTGTGGTAACTGCACATCTTGCAGTTTACCAAACCTTTCCACTCTCACAGCTGGTGTAGTGGCTCCAAAGCGTCTCTCTAATATTCTACGTAGCTCACCTCTCTCTCTTCTTTCAGGTCAATACCTTTTCAATAGACCTCCTTAAATTCAGTTGTCTTAGATAGTAAACTGCCGTCATCTTGGGACTTGCCAATGAACCACATCCTATTTGTCCTGAGTTTTGCTTTATTTATTACCTGCTCCTGTAGTACAGAGTTGGATGACATTTTAATTTGGCCAAGGCATAGTCACATCTAATACATGATTAACATACAGTAGTCATTCATTCTATATTTTCGTAGGAAAAAAATGAAGAAGGGAGGGAAGTGAAAGTGTGAATAAAAGAAAGGGAACTTGGGAAGAGATGCCAAGTTAAGGCTGAGAAAAGACATTCATCTGCAGTTTTTCGAAATACTTAGTCTCATGAAGTCCATTATTTACCATCAAAATGGTTCTTGTCTACAACTTCACAAAAGATGTTTCACTTCCGTTTGCATTTATATGACTTAAACTCTGTCTACCTTGAGTGAAATTTTCTCACCATATGCTAATCTAATCCAAGGTTAGATTAAAGAAGTGCCATGAAAATACTTTTGCTAATGTTGAAATAATTGAGGTTTATCTGTGGTAATTTGGCAATGGTGTGAACAGGTAAGGAATTTCAAATGTACATGGCTGAAAATAGCGTTAAATTTATTTGAATTAAACTTAAATTGCTGCATGTCACATGCACATAAGTTATTTGAAAAAAATTTTTGAATTGGCTTACATTAAAGAGAAATGGAAAGTTAAAGCAAGTGACCTTTCAGTTGTAAGGAAAATCTAGCACAAATGAGATTACTACATATTCATGATCAATATTTTCAAATGTGTTATTTTTATTATTATTTTATTTGAAAGGCAGAGGGGCTAGTTCCATCGCACTGTAGGTCAAACCTTTACCTACATTATCAGCATCATATAAAGGCACTGTTGCATGTTATGGCTGCTCCATTTCTGATCCAGCTCCTTATTATAGCCAGGGAAAGTAGTAGAAGATAGACCATAGGTAGAGAGAAGATAGGTGTAGGGATCCTCCATCTGCTTGGGAGACCCAGAGGAAGCCTGAATCCTCGCTCCATATTGTCTCAGCTCTGGCTGTCTCAACTATTTGTGGAGTAATTGGTGAGTGGAAATGCTATTTCTTTTTCTCTTTCTCCCCTACCCCTCTTCTTTTCACGATAACTGTTCTGCAAATAAAAAATATTTTGAAAGGATAAGTAGAGTGACAGAGAAAGGGAGAGACAGAAAAATATTTTCTATCTGTTGGTTCACAGCCCAGAGATTGTCAGTGGTCAGGGCTGGTTCCCCAAAATGCCTTGAGCCTAGAACTCCATCTGACTCCCACATGGGTGGCAGGGACCTACATACTTGAAACATCTTCTGCTGTTTGCTTAGGTGTTTTAGCATGGATTTGGTTGAGAAACAGAGCAGTGGACACTGGAGCTTGCACTTTGCTCTGAGATCCTGGTGGGCATTCAGTCATGTTTCTTGATGTAGCAGTAGTAGAATATCAAGCTGATTGTAAACTGTGGTTGTCCACTGTGACCAAATTCCAAAATGTTGCAATTGCTATGAAATTACTTTTTTTTCATGAGGCAGTATAAGGACTGTTACTTCATAAGAAGTATTCTTTTATGATGAGATTTGTAAAGATAGCATACATTTAAATAACGGCAGAATCAGACATAAGTTTTCTCATATAAAGGTATAGTGATTTTATGAATAAATCATTTTTACAAGGGAAAGTCTTCATTACCTGAGTTTTATGTGTTATAGGACTTGTTGTTTATTAGGGATATATGGACAATGATCATCTTAGAAGAAAAAATAGAACTTTTTAAAATGTGAAGTATAAGTTAATATGATAAATGGCTATTACGACTTGTATGATTACTGGATAAAATTTCAGAGTTGACATTTGAGATATTTATTTGAGCACTATCTGTGCTTATTACTCATTTAATTCATGCTCAGCTTCATTACATGCAAAATAGAGACAATTCTTAATGTGTAAAGTATTGCTGGGACATAAAATAATTAATGAAAATTGAATGACATAATATTTTTGTATTTTTTGCTAAACTTGCCACAGCTTAATAATGTTCATGTACCAAGATTTTTAGTCCTTATTATACCATTTAAAAGTATAAATAAAAAGTATATCTATACATATATAAAGTATATATGAAAAGTATATATAAACATATAAATGAATTATATATAAAAAGTGTATGCGTATATATATATATATATATATATATATATATATATATATATATAAAGCATATATGAAAGCTGAGTTTCCAAGAGGTTAGTTAAAATTGCTAAGAGCACATGTAAATGGCAAAGCCAGGGTTTGAACTAATCTTGTATGATTCCTTGCCACAAAGTAACTCCATTCTTCAACCTGAAACTTAGTGCATCTTCTCAGTTGTAATATTCCTCCTAAATATCGCTGCTACACACGAGACCAGTTGTTGAAAGTGAAAGCATAAGTTGCACTTAGGAAATCATTACACTTGTACTAAATGCAGCCAAAGCAGATGACCAGGATAGACGGATGCTGGAAAGGAAAGTGTGTTCTTCCTGGGATGGTCAGCCTCCGTTCTGATGGCGTTTCTTCTCTCACAGCAATTTGATGATAAAGAAGGAATGGAGGTATTTTTAGTAGCACATTAATTTTTACTAAAGGCATGAGCATATGCTTTAGGAAGCAAGTCACTTGGAAAATCATAGCTAAAATTCTGGGAGAGTAATAAAATAGTATTGTAGTTTGACAAAAATCATAATACCTGAAAATAGTTTTTGTTGTATATAACTGTATAAAACATCTTCCTTAGGGACTTCTCATATACATTTTGCATATGAACAAATATTTCATTTTTCTACACAGAAAAACAATGTCATTATCTTATCTGTAGACATTGAGAATATATAGTTATCTAAAAATTAGGTTAATAGTTATTTTTATAACATTCAATTCATAGTAGGATAAAAATAAAATTTTAGCACAGGTATCTAAGTTTACTTATTAAAATAATGATTAATGTGAAAGAAAATAACCTTAAACGTAAAGTCACTTAAGATTACAAAGTTAAAAAGTGAAATATGGAGTTCATTATACTTGTTCCCCTGCACGCGTTGAAGTGAGCTTCGGTGGCACAGTCAGGGCTTTCTGGGCTTCCACCGCTGAGGCTGCGTATGTGCCGTTCATCATATTATGCTTTCAGATGTGTCACTACTGTTTCCTCTTGGACTTTGGCTGAGATTTAGTGTTCTGCATTAATCTCTAGGGATGCTAGCCTGCAAAGCCAAGAAATAGGCTGTTATCCAGAAGCCTTCAGCATCCTTTAACTAAAATGATGGTTACCAATATTATACTAAGTGTTAGATTATTTATGAATAATGTGTTGCTCAGTAAAAATGCTGAGGGCATTAACTGTAATAAATCTTCATTTTCACTGTGTCAGAAGGGACTCATTCTTTGTATTAAAAACAACAAAAAAAGTCTTTCTACCGCTTTTCCATTTTGCTCCTGTATTATTTCCTTTGGTAACAAAATCAGTTAAGTTTAAGCAAAAGTCATACATTTTTTGGTTAGGAAATATCTTTGTTTTTATCCTCTGGGTCACCAAGATATTCGTGCCAATCTACTGTCTTCACAGGAGTGCTTTTAGTTATTCTTTATAGAAAAATCTATACTGTATCATGTTCTCAAGGATTATTCTGCAACAGTTTGTGTTAAGCAGCCCAACATATAGATACATCGGACACTCACATGCATATTCATGAGTATGTAAATACTGTGCATTGGTGTTTAGTGTGTGAGCTTACTATGTGTGTGTATACCCTGTGGAGTTAAAAAAAAAAAGGAAAGCAGACTTTGGGGTTCCATTGTCCCAACAAATATTTTCCCTTTCTTGTTTCTACTTCATCCATTTATGCTTTGCCTTCGTCTGAGTATCTTCATTCAGGTGTAACTAGTAGGATGTATTTTCCTGTGTTATTTAGAGATTTCTAAATCTTTACCCGTCACTCAATATGCAGACTTGGGTGAGAGAAATGAGATTTCTTGTGGGTGAGCAAGAAGAAGACTACCCAAGCTTAAAAATTAAAATACAATTGATATCTTTCAGTTAAAGCTGACATTTTACACTGTTATTGGCAATGGGGCACCTGAGGAATTGCTTTATAAAATAATTGTCATGGTCACACCTCTGTTTTTCTGCTTCTTGTGAGAATACAACTACCTTTACTCCTAGTGTATGCATGTGATTATCTGATTTTTGCGGAACAAGGTAAAGTAGAAAGACCAGGAAACCGAGTTATTGGAATCTTGTGGACTTCAGCTGCCTTGAACTGTCCGTCGCCAGATTAACTAACCATGTGCAGTTTTCTCACTAATTTAAGTCACTGCATTTTTAGAATCATTACTTTCAGTAAAATAGGCTCCTTAACTTTACAACTAAGAGTTTTATGTCTCTAAAATGATTTTGGAAAAGCACAAAGAGTTAAGCAGTTCAAAATACTGATTAATAATATTAATTGATAAACTAATATTTTGAAGTTATAATTTTAGAGTTTACTATACATGCAATATGGTATTTTGGGGTTATATTGTGGTTCCCTCTGTAAAAATATTCAGCAATAGGGAAACAATATCATGTTGTAAATACTGATTATTAATTTTAGGATAGTTAAATCTTGGAATCCAGACTTTGACAGGCTATACAAGTCCATGAAAGAGATAACTGTGTCTGTTGTGTCCAAAATACATACAGGACCTAGCCTTTAAGTTAAAAAACTGACGGCTCTGAATATATGCTTTTTAAATGGCTGAATATATTGCTGGAAATGTGCAATTTTCCAATTCTTCACCAAATATAAGTCAAAGTTACTCAATATAAAGTAATTCATGTCTGATATCTGCCCTGAAATAAGTTCAACAAAAAGTGATCTGCATTAATTTGCCTCAAGTAAGGGCTTGCATTGTTGGAAGCATCCTCCTTCCTTCCAAACCTCCCAATCCTGCTCCTGTGATGTCCCTCCTTTGCAGCTCTGTTTAAATATGCTCCTTTTATTTTGCTGTTACGCCTAAGTAACACTTTTATGTAACACTCACAGGCTCTTTTCAACCTCTCTGTGTAATTGAGAATATGACTTTTTGAGACATGAAAATATCAGAATGTTTGGATACACATGCTCCCTCATCTTATCCAAAAAAATAAATCCACTGAATAGTTTTCCAATACTAGATACCCTTTTCTTCATTTATCTCAGCTCTAGCTTCCTTTATTAAGAAAAACTGATTAATTTCTTACTGATGAGTATGCATGATCTGGCCCTGATATGACAATAAAGGCAAAATTAAAGTGTATTTCATATCAGAAGAGCCCATTTTAAACTCACTTAAATGAAACATAGCAACATAAAGTGCTATAAAATGATTGTGTTATAGCCCCCAAACATTGGTATTGATTTTCAGTCTGTCCAAGTGTAAGAGAAATGGATAAAAAATACCATGGCCTGTTTAAAAAGATCACTAATTCCACATAAATTAATTAGAACTCCTACTTCTCAAGCTTGATCTTGAGCTTAATATTAAATTGACTGCTTACTGGATTTCTGTTGCTCTGAGAGATTACGGAACCACATTTTATATCAGTTTTTATTATACTCAGTATTACCACCCTGGTACAAATATTGCATAGATGGACAAGTAAAAGTTTTTCTTTTCCTGAGAGTCAGTGGAAATCTTTGCTCTTACAAACATTTCTTAACACAGGTTAGAACTTGACCTTAGTTTATCCTTTTACATGAAAATACAAACTGTAATGTGTCAGGGGATGTTCTCAGATTTTTAAAGCAGGCATTGTTCCAAGTGTCAACCTTTAACTATGTCTAGGGTCTAGTATATGTACAGCATTAATGTTTACTGGTGGTGGCTTGAAATGGTGTCCATCATCACCTAATTCTGCATCACGCCCACGGAGAAGAATATTATATTGGATTAGATGGCTTCAAATGTGGCATCGTTGACTCCTACTTTCACAGGTCAAGTTCCAGGGAAGCTGCAGAATCCCAGTCCTTAGGATGAAGGCAATACAAATCACAGCAATGACTGGAGACACCAATGTTGCCTTTGTCTTCTGTAGGGGCCAAATATAAAATGACTGCCACACTTTCATTCTGATGCTTAAAAGTTCTTGTCAAATTTTGAAATGCATGCATTTAGTATTTCTTAAAGCTTAAAATGAAAATTATATATATATATGCACATGCATATATACAAGACATAGAGGTCCTAGTTCTTGGCTTTATTCTGTCTCAGCCTGGAGATTTCAGGAAATTGGAGAACAAATCAGTAGATCTAAACTTTCTGTCTGTCCTTGCTTCTGTCTGTGTCACTGTGATAAATATTAATAAACAAAATAAAATAGAAAATATAGATTCTGACATTTATTTAAAATGTAGCAATTTACAAGCCTCACTTGTTATTGAACTATGCTTCAGGTTTTTATTTTGTACATATTTTACTGTGTTATAAAATATTAATATGTGGCAAATATATACACTTAATGCTACAGTTGAAACAGCTATAAATCATGCATAGCAAATAATGCCAGCTTATATATTATATTTTAAAATATTGTTATATAATTTTATTTTAATTTTTATATTTTATTTTTATATATTTATATTAGCAATTCAAGATAGAATCCTGTGAAATTTAACTGTCAGAAATAAATACTTGAACTTCAAATGGATACATCTCATATCAATAACCTATTTCAATTTTTCAGAAAAATAGGCAACTTTCAGCCTGTTGATAAGTACATTTATAGCACCTATATATTTCAGAATCTTTAAGTTTTTGGAAACAAATTGAACTGAAGAGATGAGGGAAGAAATGTGCACACCTAGAAATGAACAGTAAAGGAGACTTCTTAGTGGAAGATTAAAACTGCATTTATATGTCTCATCAAGGAGACTTCTGCTTCCACATATCAATGCCCAGTCTGATGACAGGTTATATTGACAGATGTAAGGATATTACTTGCATTTGCAGTAGAAATAGGGAACAAGGCAACACAGGGTAAAGGAAATGATTAGCTTTCCAGAATTCATCAAGGCAGTTTTACAAGACACTTGCTTCCTTATTAAGAATGTTTTTAGGAAGGATAAACAAAGTAAAACAACCGGAAGAACATCATTGTGCAAATTCAGTCACTTCATAAGGAAACATGAATTTGCTTTTCAAAAACAAAGTAAAGCATCTGAAGAAATATGTATAATGAAGCTGGAACTTTTTGTTTGTTTCTAGCTACCTTCAGAAAATCAACTCTGTAGCCACATAATTTTAATATGATGTCTAACCATATGATTTCTGTCCTCTGGAATTTCTTAAGGTGAAAGTGTCTGCCTAGTGGACAATTTGGGTGCCAAAACATCCCCAAAATGCTCTGCTCAAGATCCAGGAAGCAGCAAGGTGTTGGGGGAACAGGGTTTTTTGTGGATGAGCCCAGTACGTTAGCTGAGATATGCTTTATTAATTTATTATTTCATGATGCAGTTCTATAGGTGCTGAGATTTCATCCACCTCAAAGGCCCACTCGTTCTGATTTACCGTATATCATTACAATAGTACAGTCCTTCATAAGCAGTCCTAAGTCCATCATTCTGCTATTTGAATGTATCCTGACACTGTAGGTATAGACAACAGCAGAGTCCAGCATCCTATTGTCAAGATAAATTTAACAACTTCATTGGAAGTCCATATTGATTTGAAAATAGATACGCATACTGCATTGTATCTTTGCATTATGATGTGATAGTCTCTGCTACACAGTTATTATACATTCTCTCAATGAAAAAACATAACACAAAATCAACAACAGGAAGAAAGTTTAAAAATTTACAACACCGTGGAGTTAAATAGCATGCTAGTTAATGACCAATGTGTGCCAGTGAATAAATGAAAAGTAAAATAAAAAACCTTGAGGAAATCAATGCTACTGTATGACCCATGAGTCACTGAAGAAAGTAATAGGAGAAAAAAAAAAAAAACCTTTCTGAAGAAATAAAAATAAAAGCAAAAGTATCAAATTCCGTGAGATGTAGCAAAAACAGTACTGAAAGGGGCATTTGGGCCTAGCACAACAAGTGTAACAGTTAAGGTCCTTGCCTTGAACTTATCAGGATACCATATGGGCACCGGTTCGAACCTTGGCAGCTCCACTTCCCATCCTGCTCCCTGCTTGTGCTCTGGGAAAGCAGTCGAGGATGGCCCAAAGCCTTGGGACCCTGCACCTGCGTGGGAGACGCAGAAAGAATTCCCTGGTTCCTGGCTTCAGATCGGCGCAGCACTGGCTGTTGCGGCCACTTGGGGAGTGAGTCAGAGGACGGAAGATCTTCCTCTCTGTCTCTCCTCCTCTCTGTACATCTGCCTTTTCAATAAAAATAAATAAATAAAGCATGTTTTTAAGAAAGGGGCATTTATAAAATCAGATACCTACAAAAAAATGAAACATCTCAAATAAATTATCTAATAGTGCATTTCAAGGACTTATTTTAAAAGTTGAGGCAAGCAATGATTAAAATAACACAGCAAAAATAAATGTTTAACTAAAATAACTATAAATTGCAACAAGAAACAGACATGTTTAAAAGATGACATACAAAACAAACTTTCAGCGAGAGTAGCCAAGAAAATCATGAGAGAAAAACCAAATTAGAGACAAATAAAAAAAAGAAACATCCTAAGAAACTAGTAAAGTGATCTCTTTTTGCTGAATTGATTCTTTGATCATGTGATGTTCTTCTTTCTCTTTTAATATTTTTCATATCAAAGTCTGTATCATCTGATACAAGAATGGCTACAACAGTACATTTTTTCCCCTCTCCATTACTGGAATATTTTTTCTATCATTTCACTTTCAGTATCCATCCTTATTTGTGAGATGTGTCTCCTGTAGGCAGCAGATAGATGGGTTTTGTTTTTTGATCCAGTTTGTTCATCTGTGACACTTGATTGACGAGTTTAAACCATTTACATTCAAGGTTAATATGGATAGGCAGTAATTTTTCTTGTCATTTTAGCAATAGGTTGTTCATCATTTGATTTAGTCTTCTCTTGTTGTTCTATTGGGATGTTATCTGTTTTTGTCTTTGGATTTGGTAGGTGCTATTACTCTTTACTATAAAAAGAACATCTTTAAATATCATTTGTAGGGCAGGTATGGAAGAGATGCATTCTTTGAGCTTCTCTTTACTTTGGAAAAATTTTATTTCATTTTCAAATTAAGGGACAGCTTTGCTGGATACATTATTCTGGGCTGATAATTTTCCTCCTTTAAAATCTGGAATGTGTCACTGCATTCTCTTCTGGCCTGTAAAATTTTCTCTGAGAGGTTAGCTGTGAGTCTGACTGAGGTTCCTTGATATGTTAATTGATTTTTTCATTGCATTATAAGGATATTTCTCTGTGTTCAACCGAAGATATCTTGAAAATCACATGTCATGGTGAAGATCATTTTTGGTCAATCCTATTGGGAATTCTGTGCCTCTCCTATGTTTTGTTTCTCAATTCTTTCTCCAAATTAGAGAAGTTATCATTTATTGTTTCATTGAATACATCTCTAAACCAAGCTTCTCTTTCTGTGTCTTCTGGAACTCCCATGAATCTTATATTCAGCCTTTAATAGTGTCCCTTTATTCTTGAATATTTTTTTAAAGCTTGACTTAATTTCTCTGCCAACTTTATTATTATTATTGTTTTCCTTTTGAAGGAAATATCTTCCAATTTTCAGTGTCTTTGCTTCACTCATTCAATTGTTGAGGATTTTCCCTGGATTTTTAAATTGTTCCGCTGTGTCCTTCATTTCTAGTCATTTGAATTGATAACTAAATTATTTCATATTGATAAATAAAACAGTGTTACTGTTTCCTGTGTGACATATTTCTTAAACTCCTTGAACTCCTGTATGTGCTTCTCATTGTTGTTAAGAAGCTGAATACCTGTTTTTAAAATTATGTAACCATCATTTCCTCAATATCTTCCTCAGTTAATTAAGGTTGATAAAGGCTTTTGCTCCTTTGCAGGGGACTCCAGTTATATTCGTAGTACCACTGTGCCTTCTTTTGCTCTTAGTCATTGCACTTCTGCTTAGCAGATTCTTCTCATTTTGGTTCAGCATATTGCACAGTGCACAGGTCTCATAGGTAAAAATAGTACTGACTTGGTATTCTGCATTTTCCACCCAAAAGAGGTCCTGGTGACCTTCAGATCTGACAACCAGCAGGTTCTGGCAGGATCAACACTGCTGACAAACCAGTGATTTATGACAGCTTGTCTCCCTGTTCCCAGGCACTACTGATACTGGGAATGGGAGAAAGGCTGTGTCAGCGCTGGTGCAGCCACAGCATAGAATCGCAGGGGGTGAATAGTTGTGAGCCAGGAGCTGAGACCATGGGGACCAGGATGGAAGCCCAGAACAAGAGGCAGGCCAGGCAAAAGTGACTGCAAAGGAAGAACTGGGCACTGAACGCACTCAGTTAAATCAATCTGCAGACCAGTGGGCAGTAGAATGCTACTCTGAGGAAGTTTATGGAAAAAAGATAAAAACCCAGTTAGGTAAAGAGAAATAAATAAATAAAATAACTTCTTATTCTTAAAAAATCATTTAAAATTAACATAATACTTGGTATATTATAGCTAAAATTTATTAACATATAAATATGCATTTATAAATATTTTATTCTAATTATTGTAAGTTCCAATTATAAACAAAATTATTTAATTGCTTATTAATATAATCAATCAGGTGAACAAATATCCCAAATATATATTAAGTTTTTACTATCAAAAACTTTCTGGTTTATAGACTGCATTATTTAGCTACTTATTCATCAAGGACATACACAAAAAAGCCTAAACTTTGTGCCTAATAATGTATTTAAAATCATTCCTGTTTGCTCTAATATTTAGTCTTATTACAAATTGCAGAGCATATGGTGACAATTGACAATTAAATTTGGATCTCCCAATACTTAGTTGCATCTGTCTTGGGAAATGCATTATATATATATATATATATATACACACACATACACACATACACACACACACACTCCAGGTTAACAGATAAAATGGTTATTGTTGTCTCTGTATTTGTAAGAACTGGAATTGCAACACTGAAAATTACCTAGGTTTCAGAAATAAAGTAGAATAGTATAAAACAAAAGTAGAAAGCAAAGCTCTATGTTTAAAATAATGAATGCTCATTTCACAATCTGAATTATTTTCCAGATGCAAAAATATTACCATTCTAAGAATAAGTTGATTTTCAACTCTGTGAACAAAGTGTTGCAAAAAAATGAAAAAAAAAAAATAGACTCCAAATCTTTCACCTTAAGGATTTCGAACTTCATACATTGTCAAAAACCCTGTTCATAACATTGAGATTGCCATTCGTACAGGGTTGTCGATCACCAATAAAGGACAATTACCAGCCCACTTCTGCACTCATGTTCCAAAAAGGGAAGAAGCACAAGTTAGAATTTTGTCCAACTTAGGGTCCACAGAGTGGCACAGCTGATATAGCTGGCACCTCCAAAACTGGCTTCCCATATGAGTCCTGACTGGAATCCCAGCTACTCCATTTTCAATGCAAATCCCTGTGAATGTGCTTGGGAAGACAGTGGAAAATGGCAAAAGCACTCATGACCGCCCCTCTGCACGGGAGACCAGGCTGGTGCTTCAGGCACAAATATTCAGGCAAGCCAAGCCCTAGTCAACATGATCGTTTAATGTAAGCTAACCACAGTCAACCATGTTTTTAAAATAAAACAGAATATTCCCATTGTTCTGAATAGCATCCTGACCAAAATACACCACGGATTTCCCCTCCTCACCAGAGGATCGCACTTTGTCTAATTTTTTTCCAGTTTCCTTGCATAAATAAGTATTGTTTTCTATTCTGCAAAGGCAGTAACTCTGGATTTGACGTTGACAGCTTAGTGTAAGCTGCCCTGTACTTCCCATAGCACCTTCTAGCCCTCTTTGTTAGGACTGATTTAGTTCAGCTCAGGTTGCCACTTCCCTTTCCAACACTGGACTGTGTTGATGTTTGTACTCTGAGAGGAGACACTCCACTACTGCTTCAGGGATGTATTGTCCCAAACTATGTTCTCACTGGCTGTATTCCATTGGTGCAAATTCTAACAGCCCCTGAGGCTTTCAGTACAGGGTTTCTCCAACTCTGCCAGCACTGAGAAGTCATCTCAGTGAAGTGATCTTATTAGGTACCTTTAGTTTTATGTTACACAAGTATGCACATGCTTTTGCAATTTGGACCCTGTTGGCACAGGTCAAGTTATCTAGCACTTTTAACATTTGTTTTTATATAAATAATTTCATAGGGAAAGCCTTTTACTAATTAGTATTAAAAGAGGCAAAGATTATAGAAGTTAAAATCATGAAATTGGATAATATCTTGTTTGAAACCATTCGTTCTTGAGCTATGAAGTAGACAAGGAGTTTGTCTCAGAGCCTATTTTGTTTGCAGAGGAGTATTTTAGTATAGTATTACACAGATCTCAGCACTATTCCATTAAACCTAGAAATCCAGGTAGGGAGATGCTGGGTGGGTGCTCCCTCGTGCACAACTCAGCTGAGCACCCAGAGAAATCAACATGATTTGTTTTGTCTTATTTTGTTTGTTTGCTGGTAATTACCCATCCTGATTCATTCTCACTCAAGAAACCCTGTAAAAAACTGTGGACTTTGTCTCTCATGGTATGACCATTTGGATAAAGGTTATTGACAACATGGACCACATTTCACAAAGAATTCCAGAATCTCATTCTACTCAGAATAGGTGGTGGTGGGCTCCCCCTGTTTTGTGACTGTTTCTCTCAATTTCAAGCTCCAAATCTATAACTGAATAGCGAAAAGGTCTATTTTTGAGCATAGAAATGGTTAACAAAAACTGTAGACAAATAATGTTTAGTAGAATGTAAGTAAGAATTCTGTGAATCATAGGAATAATTCTTTCGAAATATATTTATTATGCCTGCTTGAAATCTATTTTATTTAACCATCAGAATGAATCCATCAACTAAACATCATTTAGTTTACATACAGACAAGGAGAAAGATGTTTTGAAATGCTCATGATTCGCTTGTAATGATATAGCTTGGCAGGGAACAGGGTTACATCGCAGTGCTATCTCTGTCTAGACATAACTCCTCCATTCCACTGAGTTCACAAATAATTTAGCTGAAGCACACATTTATGATATGCAATTCATCACCCCCCATGCTATATACAGGCTTATGTACATAATTACCTTAAGAGGAACCTAAAGTGATCTCTTCCAGACTTCATTAGTTCTATGCTATCTTCCATGGACATCACTAGTAAAACTACATCTTTTCTCCTTGTTCCGTATCCTTGCAGGATTCACTGTGGATGGGAATTCATGTGTTGTCCTACACTGTTGTTTCTAGGGGATATTTTACACAAATTTGGAATAATGAATTCCTTCATTCTAAAAGTATTGCTCAATTAGTAGATAATTGAGACTTTCCTATGTAGAGACAATGCATGAGGTAAATAATAAATAATGCATTTTGAGCAGTAAATAAATGGAAATTTTAAAGTTAGTTTGTGTGTTATATAGGATTGCTACAATAATTCTAAATAAGCCAAAGCCAACAAGTTTGATGTTTGTAACATTAAACCCTTGAGTTCACATTTAGTAGGTATGAATTGAGTATCCCTCAACATTTGACTTGGCTTGGATGGGCTGTGTTTGGGTGAACACTTATGACTACTGTTGCAACCAGGTAGAAGAAGTTCTGCATAAAGAATGCCTTTACTTGGACACTTAACTATGACATGTTACAATATAAAGAAAGCCACCCTTCTCTTTCATTCCAAGGTAACCTGTAATAACCATGAGATTATTCTGTAGTTATCAGTAATAGTCACTATTTTGATTTGTCCTGAGTTTAAAATAATAGATATTTTAAAGAATTATATGGATAGAATCTAAAACTGGTATTCAAAGTCAATGCAGTATTTTATCTTTTTTTTTAAAGATTTATTTTATTTTTATTACAAAGTCAGATATACTGAGAGGAGGAGAGATAGAGAGGAAGTGGAGCTGCCGGGATTAGAACCAGCAGCCATATGGGATCAAGGCGAGGACCTTAGCCACTAGGCCACGCTGCCGAGCCCAATGCAGTATTTTATATTAATCCTAAAATTTGTATAGTCAAAATAAATATTTACCCTGTGAAAACTGTATTTCCACTTTTAAAATTTTTGAAAGCAAACATAAACTCTGCATCATAACTTACATTATAAAAGTAAGATACTGAGGCAGAGGTGAAGGCCCCTTCGAAGTGAGAGAGTCTGGGAATCCCCCTCCTCTCACAAGCCTGGGAGTCCAGCAGAAGTGATTTTTTTTCTCTCAATGAAATGTCATCACAGGACAAAGATCTACATCATCCACCAAGAGTGGAAAATTTATGAACCCCACAGACATGCCCAAAAGGAAGTCGGAAGAGATAATTAAAGAACAAAAACCAATGCATGATGGTGCGAGCAGCGGCTCTGAAGGTGAAGGTTCCTGAGCAGGTTATCCAGGGCAATTGGATGAAATGGAGTTTAACCCACTGCAACAGCCACTGTTAAATGAGAAAGTTCTGAAAGACAAGTGTAAAAAGCTGTGTGAACCCTTTGAATGTATTCTCCGACCTTATGAAAAAGAGAATCCAGCGATTTATAAAGAATTGAGAAAACTAGAAGTGAACAGAAACAAAAAAGGGATCAGCTTAGCCAGTATTTTGATGCTGTTAAGAACGCATGTGGACATGGAGAGTATTCCCTTGCCAGATATACCACATGCTCCTTCCAACATCTTGATCCAGGACATTACACTTCCTGGTGTCCAGCCATCCTCCATTCTTAAGAAAACTTCAGCCTATAGACCTCCACCCAAGGCAGTTTCTATAATTCATCTTCTTGGACATGGTGTTCCACATTTGTCCCCCTGACAGAAAACCTCCTGGCCCTCCCTCTGGTCCGTTGCCACTCCAGGTCTTGCAGATGTATGGCTGCAAAGTGGACTTTGCCCTGTATCTTCCCCCTTGTAGGCGGGATCTTCATCATGCTGTATAGTCCTGAACTTGTTCAGCGAGGTCATGATAAGGATGTTCCCAGCACGAGTGAAGATTATGGCTATCCTGAGGGCATGGATCAGGATAAACATGATGACAGCACCAATGGTAGTGACACTGACAGATCAGATGGAGAAAGTGATGGGGATGAATTCGTGCATTGTGGTGACAGTGAATGAGACAACAATGAAGAAAACAAATCAGGTCTGAGTGTAGGATTTGCTGATATGCCTGGAAAATCGAGGAAGAAAGAGAAGAACATGAAAGAGTTGATCCCTCTTAAAGCCATGATGCTCCGAATGGCAGGTCAGAAACTCCCTGAGGAGGGAAGAGAAGTAGAGGAATTTTCCGAGGATGATGATGAAGATGATTCTGCAGCAGAAAAGCAATCACACAAACAACGTAAAGAAGATTCCCATTCTGATGGTACATCTGCATCCTCAAAGCAGCAGACTCCTCCTCCCCAATCTGTTCCTTCCTCTCAGACTCAAGCACCTCCCATGCCAGGACCCCCTCCTACTGACCCGCCACCTGCTCTGCCTTTACCGCCTCCTGGAACACCTACCAGTCTTGCTCCTGCTCCAACACCAAGGGCTCATCCATTCTTGGGACAACCTGGAATGCCAGGACTCTGAGGGCCTTTATTTCCAATGTTTACTTCCAGGTTCCCCACCAGGCCCCCCTGCTGGCTCTCTCCAAAGTCTGACCCCAGGTCTTCTTGCTGGCCCTCTGCCTCAGGGACCCCCACCAAGGATACCTCCTCCTGTACCTCCAGGGATCCCTCCACCTTGTCCTAGAATGATGCACCCACCTCTGGTGCCTCCACTCGGACCTGCCCCACCTGGGCTTTTCCTACCAGCTTCCTTGCCCAACCCAGAGATTTTGAGCATCTGCACAGTTTGATTCTGCAACCCAAGGTGGATGATACAAGCGAAACCACCATTGAGAAGAAAGCCACAGCAAGCGTTAGTGCCAAGCCACAAATCACTAACCCTAAGGCAGAGAATACTCGATTTGTGCTCACTGCATTGAAAGTGTGTCAGGAGAATAAATGGGCTTCTGCATGCCAACAAAGTCAGGGGAGGGTTCTACTGTGCCTCTTGCCAAAGCAGCTCCCAAGTCTGGTCCTGCTGCTTCTTTGTCCATAAAAACCAAGGATGATGTGTATGAGGCTTTAATGAAAGAGATGGAAGGACTGCTGTGACAGCCTCAAAGCCAGAGCAGGCTTCTACAGGATAGTGGCTCATGGAGAAAGAGGCTCTTATTAGACTTACACAAAAGAGCTACTCCCTTTGTCAGGGTAGTTTTTTGTTTTCAAAGATATATGTATTTTTATCAGATAGTCAGATATACAGAGAAGAGGAGACACAGAAGAAGATCTTCCGTCCATCTTTAATTTATTCCCCAAGCAGCTGCAATAGCCAAAGCTGAGCCAGTCTGAAGCCAGGAGCCCGAAGCCTCCTCTGGGTCTCCCAAGTGGGTGCACGATCCCAAGGCTTTGTGCCATCTTCAGCTGCTTTCCGAAGCAACAATCAAAGAGCTGCCTGGATATTAACCGGCACCCATATGGCATCCCAGCACATGCAAGGCAAGAATTTTAGCTGCTGTGCTACCACACCAGGCCCTGTCAGGGTGTTTTCTAATATCAAATCAAGGAATATCCTGAAGTTTCATCTTGTTCAGAATCTATTGCATGTTTGAGAGTGGGTATTGCCACCAGAATCAATGGGCTGTTGAAGCAATACTGCTAGCATCCATCTGTCACACCACCATTTCACCCTGTGTCTCCCCTTCTCCAGGTCTTTAGAAATTTGTGATCAGGGGAATCTTAGTTGTTATTTGTTCTGACTCTTGTGTACTATGGGCACTGGACAAGATTCTTCCCAAAGGGTTTTTCTCATCTTTTCTTTTTTGTTTGAGTTATTTTTAATATTTTCCTGCAAATATTTTGTAATATCTTACGTATAGTAAAATGAAGCACAGTGCCATTTTTTCTAATACAAAGCAGAATATGTGGGAAGAAAATGTACAATTTTGATTAAAATTATTTCCCACTGACCTAAGCTCGAGTGTTTCATGGAAAGTAAATAAACAAATGTTCTACACAGAAAAAAAATATTTAAGTTCAGTTCCTATTTCTTTATAATCACTGTGAAGCTCTCATTTTTTTTAATCCACTGATCAGATGCAGGCTAATATAATGTCACAAACAGATGGGATGTAGTAACTTCTGCAGTGAGATTGTTCATTATGGAGAACTGAGTTTCTCAATGAAGCCATATAGGTTAGATGGTTCTGCTGACAGCTTATCATAGCTACAGTAATTGTTTGGAATCACAAGTGAGAAAAATAATTGGGAGTATACTCTATTCGTGACAAAAAAGTAAACAGAAAGTAGATTCATGGAGTTCAAAAAGTCAGGCTCCACAATGCAATGTCACTTCAGAACTGTACTCACATCGGGTCTGCTAACACCCCATTGATCAAAACATGTCACATGGTAAAGCTCACAGTCAAGGAATGGGAACATACAATTTTCCCCTGATAAGATGATGTCACAGGTGTGAATGATAAGTATTTCAATCTGCTGCAATAAAAACTATGAATAAATAATACACAACAAGGAGACATTACTTACACAGAAAAATCGTGATCATAGGATGATTTCTTATTCAAGACAACATCCATAATGATATGTAAATGCCATCATTGAACAATTTGTTTTTGCTAAAGATTTGTTTAGGGTTGGCATTGTAACATAGCATGTAAAGCTACCACTTGGGATGCAGGCATCCCATATGGTTGTCCCTTAGAGTGCAAGGTTTTCCCCTTAGAGTGCAAGTGGTTGCTATAGCTTTATGATAATGCGCTGGGAAAGCAGTGGAAGGTGGGCCAATTCTTTGGGTCCCTGCACAGAAATGGGAGCAAACAGAAGGATCCTCTGACCCCATGCTTTGCTCTATCCCATGCCTAGCCTTTGTGACCTTTTTGAAATGGGCCATATTCCACTGCTTTCCAAGGCCATGAACAGGGAGTTGTATGGGAAGTGAAGCAGATGGACATGAACCGGTGCTCATATGGGATCCTGGTTTTGAAAAAAATTAGCTAGTACAACTATGATACTGGCCCCACAATTTTTTTAAAAATTGATGTTTGGCCAATGGCTTTTAAAAACTAATATGTGTGGGTTTTTTTTTAGTGAAATTCTAACTATATCATACAAAATCATCCATTACTATTTAAACATGTTGCTTTAATATTGTTTTTTACAATAGTTTCCACTTGGATGAGGAGTGTTACACTTTCCTTTTTCCTTCTCATTCCTCTGTTCTCTATCTTTCCCAAAGCAATAATAATAAACACGATTTAGCTCTTCAGAATGTGGCTAGTGCCTTAGGAGTGTCCCGTGTGCTCCAGATGCAATAACTGCATTAGTTCAGTTAGATTCATTGTGAAAGAGGGAATCAAAGTAACTGCTGATGTCAACGTAGCCTATACAAGGCTGCTAAGACAAATGAAAGAGCCATTTGTTCATTCAACATGTGTTTGATGACCAATAACAATTTGGAATTGAAGAAAGTAACATTTCAATAGTATAGACTGTCGTTAAATCAAAAGCAAATTCCATAAAAACCTAAAATCACAATAATCATCTAATGATATTTCTCTTACAGTGTTTAGGAAAAAATGAGTGTTGATTTTTTTTTAGTGAAACTGAGGGGCTGATACAATGAGGTAATGTGTAAAAACAGTGCTTGTTACGCTGGCATCTATATGGGCACAGGTTCAAGTCCTTGCTGTTCCATTTTCAATTGAGGTTACTGCTGATATGCTTGGGACAGGGGTGGAAGACAGCCCAAGTGCTTGGCGCTTGAACCATGTGGGAGACCAAGAAGAAGCTCCAGGCTCCAGACTTCAGGTTGGTCCAGCTTGAGCTATTGTACCCATTTGGAGTGTGAACCAGCAGAGGGAAGTTCTCTGTATATGTATCTCTGCCTGAAACAAAGATGAAAGAGGATTTCTGCTCGCAGGGTTTTGTATTTGTACATCTACCTCTTAAATTCATAATTTCAACTGCTTACTATGTCCCTTACCTGACCATAAACCTATTGAAGGTAAGTATATTTCTTAATTAGTAGTGTCACATAGACACTCAAAAATATTTGCTGAGTTACTGTGTGTGTTAATGTTGATGATGTAACAAGTTGTTGAAATTAGTGTCAATACGGTTGAATATAAACCAAAATTGAAATGTTTATGAAGAAGTCACAGGTTGTGGTTGAGAACCTGCATTTTCCTAGTAACATATTGGTCAATCAATACCATGTCAATTAATGCCACAATGTTGTAAATGGTTGGAAATATTATGTTGGGGCTTTTAATTGATTGGGATGATACTCTGCCGGCTCTACCTTCAGACCAGAGATGGTCTCACCAAGAAACCATTGAACTTACCAGGACAATAAGATGTGGGACTTTATGCTTGGTAAATATCTCCAATGAACGAATGTCAACTGAATTTGAACTATGGAAATGCAACAAGGTGGAGCAATCTGCCGTTGGGGGAGGGTGTGGGGAGGAGTGGGGGTAATCCCAGTGCATAAAAAATGTATCACATAATGCAATGTAACTAAATTTAAAAAAAAATGAAATGCAATAAAAATATATGTTTAAAAAAAACAAAAACAAAAAACAAAAAAAGAAATTAGTGTCAATAAAGAAAGCTAAAACTACACAGTCAAGATACCCTGTGTGTGTGTGCGTGTGTGTGTGTGTGTGTGTGTGTGTGTGTCCAGGCATTTTTTTCTGAGCATTGGTATATTTCCATTTCAATCCTCATTTAAAAATTCTGGGATATATGAATTACTATCTCCACTTTTTGCATGAAGAAACTGATGCATGAAGAGGTTAAAAATTTTGCCTAAACTTATCCAATTAACTTGTGGACAAAGTGGGATTTGAACACAATTTGGTTTGAGAAATAACTTTTAACCCATGAAATACAAATTTATTCTTGGAGACTTTAAATAAAAAGAAAAGAATCCTGGCAGGATTCCAAATCCAAGTCTTGCTGATAATTTATGTTGGCTTTCATCTCATGGGAGTGCCTGGGACGGCAGTGAAGCAGGCACTAGCGCGATCACTTAAATATCAGCAGAACAAATTGCCTTTTGATAGAAAAAGAAAGACAGGAGATGAAGTGGTGAGCAGCCTAATAGGTTCAATGTCCACTAATACATCTACTCCTCTCATGGGACAGTTCATTGATAACATCTTCAGTGATGCTTAGTCACTTAATGTGGTATGTAACAATGCAATAGAAATTTTCTCCACTGTTAAAAGATTATGTGGTGAGAAAGCAATATTTTGAAATTTAAAAACATATCTACTCAATTAAAATGAACATGCTACTTTGAGAAGTGGAGTAGGTTATATGCTGATTATCTTCTTTATTCTAAGCTGATAGAGAACTTGGTGTAATATAAAATGTCAAATCTATGAATTGCTATTACAAATAAAATGAAGAAATATAGGGCATGCAAGCAGTGAGATCAAGACCCTCTATTATGAACAAGAAGAGAAACTACTTCTTAATTTGAGAATGATGTATGAGAGGAGAAAACAGATAGATAAAAGTGCCCAAATTCCTTTTTATTGACTAAATCAACATTATATGTCCAGAAAAATACATAATTTTCCCCTGGATTTTTATAAAAATAGTAATTTCATTTTATCTCAGAAAGAAGAGAAATTTATTTCAAAAGAAGAGTATCAAACAAATAATGGCATATAAATATATATGGATACATTGCAACAATTGTGGATAATAGCTAAATCTTTTCTTCAAATCCTTGAGAAAATGAGAAAGAGACACAGGGACAGAGAAACAGAGACAAAAGAAAGCAGAAAGTGCACAACCATTTTCTGAATTGCTCTCCAAATGTTCCAAAATGTCAGGGCTACAACAAAGCCAGGAGCTGGGGTCTTAGGCCAGCTCTCTGTTGGGAAGCAGGACTACAACCATTTGAGCCAGCCACCTGTTGCTTCCCACAAGTGAGAAGATGGAGTCAGGAATGCAGCTGGGGCTTGAAACTGGGCAAGCCAATATGGATGTGCCATCCCAAGCAGTGTCTAAAGTACTAGGCAAAGTGCCCACCCCCTCTCTTTACATTTAAATATGTGTTTATTTAACTGTTTGAGAAGAGAGAGTCAGGGAGAAATGACTTACAACCTCTTAGTTCACTCCTTAAACACAGAGCCAGACTGACGCCAGAGCCAAGAAATCAAGCCAGGATTCCCACTTGAAAAGCAAGAACACATTTATTTCAGCCTTCACCACTGCCTGCTGCTGTGCAATAGTTTAAAGCTGAAGCCAGAAGGGGGAGCCTGGCTTTTGGGTACGGTGTGATCATCCAAACTGCTTAGTTACTCACCTGCCATTCTCTTTAGATGTGTGTGTGTGTATGTGTGTGTGTGTCCCCTCAGTTTAATTTCTAGGAAATGGCTATTTCCTCCTGGAGAGAGTTGAAAGAATAGTGCAATGTCTTTCTATTAAACACTGTCCCTTGAATGACCTAGTAGAAGGATCACCTGCTGCTGAAGAAGACGCAAACATAACTTAATAGAAAAGGAACTAATGCCACTAAGACTGCATTCCACCAGAGGCCTAAAAGACATCAAATAACCAAGCTGTGATAATCAATTATACGTGGGCTGATGTCACCAAGGGATAGAAATGTCTCTATGGTCAGATATCTGTTTGCAGGCCTCCTTTTGCCATGGTCAAGTGTAAATCCTGACTTCTACATTTTGGTGGAAGTTTTGTACCTCATTGCCACTCTTTCCCAACACTCAGCATCCAGGTCACAGTCTGTAGTGTGGCCATCAGGACAAACCCAGTTGTGTCTCCCCTTAATAATTTTGGCTACCACGAGATACCAGCTCTCCCAAGCATTTCTCATTCTGTAGACTGATCCTCAGACACTGTATCAGAGTGATGCTACCTGTTCTGAAACTCTTCCAATTTGCTCTTCAGAAGATGCAATTGCCAGTAGTAATGTGTCTATTTTTAATTTTTGAAGTTTCCTATACTTTTTTCCTTGAATGAGAGTTCTTTTCTGCTTGTCTTAAGCCTTTTCAAGAGATGTGTTTATGTAGTTTATTTATGTTTTTTGTTATTCGCTGTGTTTCAGGACCACTGGAATGGGAACATGGTGCCCTTTCATTTCCACTGTTGCTTCTAGAATGATGTTCCTTGCCCCATCACAAAACCAGCTCTGAACATCACAACATGAATCTTACCACCTGACTTGTCTCCTTGCTGCAGTGGTTAAGATTCTCTCCCTCATTCCATGAGGATTTTTCTTTCATAACAGTCTCAACTTTGGGGCATTTTCATTCATCGTCATCAACAACATCATACTGTTATTTTTCTTTTTTTTAAGGTGTAAATCCTTTTTTTAAATTAAATTTATTCATTAATTACATTGTGTTGTAATTACATAGAATCTGGGATGCTCCCCATTTCCTCCCCCCATGGTGGGTTCCTCCACCTTGTTGCATAACCATAGATCAAGTTCAGTTGAAATTCCCTCTTTGCAAGTATTTGCCAAGCATAGAGTCCAACATCTTATAGTCCAGTCAAGTCCAACTACTTATTGGGTAGACCCTCTCTGGTCTGAGGGCAGAGTCAACAGAGTATCATCCCGGTCAAATAAAAGCACTAATATACCATCTGCAACAATTAACATCGTTATGGAATTAATTGACATGGTATTGAGCAGTCAACATGTTAAAAATACATGCGATTTCTTAACCACTTTCTGTGACCCCCCATTCACAGTTCAATTTTAGTTTATATACTACATATGACATAATATCCATAACATAACATGATCTGCTTAACATCATATCATCTTAAATTAAGGCAAACATGTGGTATCTAACCTTTGGGATTGGCTCATTTCCCTTAGCATTATGGTTTCCAGTTTGGCCCATTTGGCCACAAAGAACTGCATTTTGTTTTTTTTTAATAGCTGAGTAGTATTCCATGGAGTAGATGAACCATAGCTTTCTTATCCAATCCTCTGTTGATGGGCATTTTGGTTGTTTCCATGTTTTTGTAATTACTGATTGTGCTGCTATGAATATAGGAGTGCATGTTGGTTTCTCATAAAACAAGTATTCTGGATATATTCCTAGGAGTGCTATAGCTGGGTCATACGGTATGTCGATTTTGACTTGTTTGAATATTCTCCATACTGATTGCCATAGAAGCTGTACCAATCTGCAACCCCACCAGCAGTGGAGTAGGGTTCCTTTTTCCCCCGCAACCTCACCAGCAAGTGTTGTTGGTGTTTTTCATGTGGGCCAGTCTTACTGGCGTTAGGTGGTATCTCATTGATGTTTTAATTTGGATTTCCCTTATTGCCAGGGAACTTGAGCATTTTTTCATATGTTTATTTGCCATTTGGGATTGTTCCTTTGTGAAATGTCTACCCATTTCCCGTGCCCATTTCTTGAGTGGCTTGTTTTATTTTGGTGTTTTGGCTGTTTTGGAATTCTTTGTATACTCTGGAGATTAGTCCTCTATCACCTATGCTGTGTGCGAAGATCTTCTCCCATTCTGTGGGCTGCTTTTTTACTTTGTTAATTGTTTCCTTTGCTGTGCAGAAGCTTCTTAGTTTGATGAGGTCCCATTTGTTTATTTTGGTCTCAATTTCTACTGCTTTTGGAGTCCTTCTTAGGAAGTAGGAACCTACTCCTAGATCGTGCAGAGTATTTCCAACATTTTCTTCCAAAAGTTTGAAGGTTTCTGGATGCGGTTTTAGATCTGTTATCCATTTAGATTTGATCTTAGTGTATGGTGAGAGATGTGGGTCTATCTTTTTGTTTCTGCAGGCTATCAACCAGTTGTCCCAACAGCATTTATTGAAGAGACCTTCCCATTTGCCTAGATTATCGTTTGTCCTTTTGTCAAAGATTATTTGGCTGTACCTGTTTGGGTTTCCTTCTGGTGTTTCTATTCTGCTCCATTGATCTTCCTCTCTATCTTTGTGCCAGTACCAGGCTGTTTTGATAACCACTGCCCTGTAGTATGTCCAGAGGTCTGGGACTGTGATTCCCCCTGCTAACTTCCTGTTCTTCAGGATGGTTCTAGCTATTCGTGGTTTTTTGTGTTTCCAGATGAACCTTTGGATCATTGTTTCCAGTTCCATGAAGAATGTTTTTGGCAATTTGATTGGAATTGTGTTGAAAGTATATATTGCTTTTGGCAATATAGACATTTTAATGATATTGATTTTACCTATCCAGGAGCATGGGATGTTACTCCATCTTTCTAGATCTCGTTCAATTACTTTTTTAAGTAGTTTGTAGTTTTCCTCAAATAGGTCTCCTACATTTTTGGTTAGGTTTATTCCCAGATACTTCATGCTTTTCTCTGTTATTTTGAATGGTATCTTGCTGGTTAGATCTTTTTCCAATTTGGGGCTGTTAGCATACACTATGGCTGTTGATTTTTGTTCATTAATTTTGTACCCTGCCACTCCACCGAACTCTCGTATAAGTTCTAGTAGTCTCTGTGTTGAGCCTTTTGGCTCTTCCATGTAAAGAATCATGTCATCTGCATATAGTGAAAGCTTGACTTCTTCGTTTCCCATTTGGATTCCTTTGATTTCTTTTTCTTGTCTTACGGCCTCAGCGAGTACCTCTAGAACTATGTTGAACAGCAGTGGAGAAAGCGGACATCCCTGTCTTGTTCCAGATCTCAGTGGGAAGGGTTCTAGTTTTTCTCCATTCAGTATGATGCTGGCGTTGGGTTTTTCATATATTGCTTTAATTATGTTGTGAATTTTTCCATCTATGCCTACCTTGGTTAGGGTCTTTAGCAGGAAGTTGTGCTGGATTTTGTCGAAAGCTTTTTCTGCGTCTATTGATACTATCATGTGATTCTTGTTTTTCAGTTTTTGGATGTGGTGTATCACATTGATGGATTTCCGAATGTTGAACCACCCCTGCATTCCCGGGATGAATCCTACTTGATCCGGATGAATGGTCTGTTGGATGATTTTTTGAATTCTATTGGCTAAGATTTTGTTGAGTATCTTAGCATCAATGTTCATCAGAGAGATAGGTCTGTAGTTTTCTTTCTCTGTAGGATCTTTGTCCAGTTTTAGGATTAAGGTAATGTTGGCTTCATAGAATGAGTTTGGAAGGGTTGCTTCTTTTTCTATTGTTTTGAAGAGTTTGTAGAGGATTGGGGTTAGTTCTGTTTGGAATGTTTTGTATAATTCTGTAGTGAAGCCATCTGGGCCTGGGCTTTTCTTTGTTGGGAGGTCTTTAATCACTGATTCAATCTCTGCTTCAGTTATGGGCTTGTTCAGGTCATTTGTTGCCTCTGGGCTAAGTTTTGGCAGGTGGTAGAAGTCTAAGAACTTTTCCATTTCTTGGTGGTCTTCTGATTTGTTGGAGTACAGTGCTTTGTAGTAATTTCTAATTATGTTCTTAATGGTTGTAATGTCTGTTGTTATGTTGCCTTTTTCATCTTTGATGCTGTTAATTCTTGCCTTCTCTTGTTTTTTCTTTGTCAGTCGGGCCAGCGGGGTGTCTATTTTGTTTATCTTTTCAAAAAACCAGCTTTTTGATTCATTGATTTTGTGTATGGTTTTTTTTTTTATTTCTATCTGGTTGATTTCCTCCCTTGTTTTGATGATTTCTTGTTTCCTATTGTGTGTGGAGCTCATCTGCTGCTGCTTTTCCAATTCCTGGAGGTGTGTGGTTAGTTCCTGTATTTGGCGCCTCTCTTGGGCCTTGACATGAGCTCCAATTGCGATGAATTTACCCCGTAGCACTGCTTTGGCCGTGTCCCACAACTTTTGGAATGTTGTGTCAGGGTTTTCATTGGTTTCCATAAATTTTTTGATCTCATCTTTAATTTCTTCCCTGACCCATTGTTGATTTAATAGCATATTGTTCAACCTCCAAGAGTTTCTGTATTTCCTGGGGCATTTTGAATTGCTGATTTCCAGTTTCATTCCGTGGTGGTCTGAGAGGGTACAGGGTATGATTCCTATCTTTTTGAAGTTATTTTGGTTTGCTTTGTGTCCTATCATGTGGTCGATCCTGGAGAAGGTGCCATGCACTGCTGAAAAAAATGTATAATCTGTGGTCTTAGGATAAAAAGTTCTATAGATGTTTACTAAGTCCAGTCGTTTTAATGTTTGTATGGGCTCTGTTGTTTCTTTGTTGAGTTTTTGTTTTGTTGATCTGTCTATAGTTGTTAGCAGAGTGTTAAGATCACCCACTATTATTGTGTGTGTATCTATGTCTCCCCTTAAGTCTGTAAGTAATTGCTTCACGTAGCTAGGTGCATTGGAATTAGGTGCATATATGTTCATGATTGTAATTACTTCCTGATGGATCAGACCCTTCACCAATGTATAATGTCCTTCTCTGTCCTTTTTGATGTCTGTCAGCTTGAAGTCTAGGTCATCTGAGATTAGAACAGCTACTCCAGCCTTTTTTTCTCGTCCATTGGCATGAAATGTCTTTTTCCATCCCTTCACTTTAAATTTCTTAGAGGCTTTTCTGGCTAGATGTGTCTCTTGTAGGCAACAGATTGTTGGGTGCTGTTTGATGATCCATTCCATTAATCTGTGTCTTTTGATTGGTGAGTTTAGGCCATTTGTGTTTAGAGATAATATTGAGAGGGTGTGATTTGGGGCTTCCATGAGTGTGTGTAAGTGTGCAAGTGTGTATTTGCGACTATTAGAGTTTCTGATTGGTTGATTTTCCTTGTATGGATTTTAGTGGGGAGGTCTTCCCATTTGCCATCTTTGATTTTGGTTTTCATTTTTTCTTTCTGGGTTTAGCACCTTCCTGAGGAGATTTTCCAGAGCTGGTTTCATGTTGATGTATTCTTCGAGTTTCTCTTTACTGTTGAAGTATTTGATTTCATTCTCAAATACAAATGAGAGCTTTGCTGGGTACATTATTCTTGGTTGGCAGTTGTTTTGTTTCAGGATTTGATAGATTTACCCCATTCTCTCCTTGCTTGGAGCGTTTCTTCTGATAGGTTGGCTGTGATTCTGATTTGCCTTCCTCCGAAAGTAATCTTATCCTTTTTTCTTACTTATCTTAGAATAGTTTCCTTGTGTTCACTTGAGGGTAGCTTGAGGACCACATGTCTGGGTGACAATCTGTTTGGATCGTATCTACTGGGGGTTCTTTGTCCTTCCTGGATTTGTGCTGGATTTATATTTCCAGTGTTCTGGAAGTTCTCCTGTACTATCTCATTGAGCACCCGTTGCAAGCCTGTCTCCTTTTCCACTCCTTCGGGAAGGCCTATTATTCTAATATTTGATTTTTTGAGGTTGTCTTTCATTTCCTGTATGGACCTATTGGCTTTCTCTAGATTTGTCTCCAACTGTTTGATGAGCTGCTTCCTTTCATTCTGATTGTCTTCCAATTCTGATATTCTGTCCTCTGCTGTGTTCATTCTGTTGGTTAGGCTTTCAATTTTGTGCTCTATATCGAGGATTCCCTTTTTGACTTGATTTATTTCTGCAGTGACATGGTTTTCGAATACCTTGGACTCTTCCCAGCATTTCTCACTGTCTCTGATGAATTTCATCACTAATTTCTTAAATTCCTTATTTGGTATTTCCTCTATGTCTTCATCTTGCATCTCAGATATTGGGATTAGTTTTTGGTTGTATTGGGAGGGAGTGCTTGATCTTTCCTCTGGGTCATTGCTTTTTCTGATACTTCTCCTCATTGTGTTTTTGCTTCTTGTTGTTTTTGGGATTTTAGCGTCGATTCAGCTGAGCCAGCTCTGGTTTGGGGTCTCCGGCTGAGCCCAGCATGGCGTACTGCCTGAGTCACCAGCTACTTTCAGGGTTTGTAGATCACAGCCCCGAGCTGGGTCAGGAGGCTTTGTGGGCCAGCCCTAGTGCCAGGCCCCTTCCCCTGTGGCTCCCTCTCAAAGGTGGTGCCCCACTGCCGAGCCGTGCCTGGGCTCTGGGTCACAAATAGCACAGCGGGGGGTTTCTGCCTCAGTGCTGAGCCGAGACTCTCCTTCAGGGCTTGAGGTTAGCACAGCAGAGGCCCCTGCTGGTTGAAGCCTGAAATCCCCAACTCCAGGCTGGGCTGGGCTGGGCTAGAAATCTCCGCTGGCCCCAGTGCCGAACTGCGCTCTCCAGGATTCCCACTCAGAGGCGCTGCTCCACTGACACCGCAGGCAGGTCTTTCCGAGCGGGCTCCTGCTGGGAGAACCTGTCTGGCCAATTCCACTGAGCCTGCTCAGGTCAGGCCTTTCCAGCTGCACCCAGTATGGGACTCGGCCCCAGAGAAGCCACTTCCTTAGCTGCACTCTCTCAAGGGTGGAAGCAGATCCCCGAGAGGCACAGAGCTGTGAGGGGTACGCAGACGTGCCCCCACTAGTCTGCTCCTTTGCCCAGAACGTGAGGGCCCTGCCGAGCATTGCCCAGCCTCTGGAGCTCAGGCCGAGCCCAGCAACAGGATCCACTGGACTCCCCAGCAGCCAGTCTACAGCTTGGAGCTGATACCGGGATCTCTGAGCCCCAGTCCCACAGTGCCGTTCCTGTTCCCTCTGCACTCTCCCAAAGCTGCTGAGCAGCTGAGAAGCACGCCTCTGGGAAATCTCCCCTGCTTGTCCTCCACTTCTGCAGGGGATGATGCCCCCAATGATCAGTCCAGTAGCTTCCTCTCGGGGCTCTTGCCCTCCAGAAGACTGGTGCCCCTGTAGGTGTGGGCGCCTATCCTTCTAGCCGCCTCTGTCCTTGGGACGGTTGAGTCTCTGCTGCCTTCCCCCTGCCTGGGATCATGACTCACCAAGTTTCGCATAGCGTGCTGTATTTTCTTTCCCACTTTTTGCGGCTGTTCCTTCATGCTATGTAGATCTTCTTGCTTTAGTGAGCTCCAGTGACCTTCTCGCTCTTCTCCCTACAATTTTCTGTTTCCTGGCCTGTTTCTCTGCTGGATCGGTTCCCCTCTTTCTCTACTCCAACCTACACCAGCTCTCTGCGGTTGGCCATCTTTTTTTTGAATGATTTTGTTATTTTTCTTTGCTTTTGCATCATTACAGTGTTTTTCCCTGTGAATTGATCCTTGACAATTTACACAAACCTCTTTTCTAGAAGAAGTGTTATAGGCAAAAGCCTCAATTTTTTTTTACAGTTCTTAAATTCATAATAGCGTCACAGAGTACGTATGCAATCTAAGCTAGTAAGTTAACTTGTATTTCTATTTTGGTCTGTATAGATAGAAATCAACCACTCTTTTGTGGTTAAACCACAGAGAGTACTTGGGTCACTGAAATGGATAACATTTTCTAAGAGTTGTTCAAGAATTGAATACTGAAACAGTATCCACTTCTTTAAATTCTGGGATGAGTAAAGATATAAGCTCCTCAACCTAGTATTTATTAAAGGGCAATGCACTGGATTTAACTGATATTTGGTTTAGTATAGTTTGAGGTTGCTAAGTTTATTCACTCCCCTAGACAAAAAAATGCTAATAATTATAGTATGTTTCTTTTCTTTTTATTAAAACCAATTTTAAACTGTTATTGGTATGGCCCATAAACAACGAAGGCCTAATCCTCACTGTTTCTACATTAGGGCTCCAGGATACAAGAATTAACCTACAATGAAAAGTTATTCTCCTACATGACTGGGAGACACTCCAGTGGAAACATGATGGACTTGGGAAAATTCACAATGATCACACATTATGAACCTAGAGGGGAAAACAGAGGGGAGGGCAAGGAATTGCGGGGAGGAGGAAGAGAGAGCCCATCGCCAACTAAATTGTATCAAACACAATAAATAAAAAAAATCTATATCCAGTGAGTTTGGGCTGTGGAAAGCATTTTATATAAAGATATTGAGAGTCAATACATTTTTAAATGCCTCTCAAATATTATCATTAGAAATGATTCTTTCAATCCTTGTCTATAGAAATTACTTGTGTCTGGGCATAGTTAAGTAGCATTACATATAAGAGCATGCTGAATACATTTGTCATACCATGTAATTCCATCACCTTGTAGCAAATGTGATTTAGCTGATACTCAGAGCATGTTAAACTACGTAAAATACTGTGAAGTTCATGGTTAATTAGACACCCATCATACTCAATTACTACTACCTGCTTTCTGCACCAAATAATTTGCTTTAAAAATGTGTAGATCACTCTCTAAACAATAATTTTTCCAAGTTTATTGGCAAATTTATTAAATTCTCAAGGAGGAAAAAAATGCCTGTTTCATGAGAAACAGAGCTTAATTGGAACCCAGTTTCTCTGATAATATTGTATGTGAAGCATCTAAAAATGTCCTGGAGTGTAAGATTTATTGTATATAAAGAAGTACTACTTTATTCTGTGGCTATTTATCTTTATGCAATTAGACTAGTTTCTCCTTCAATGTATGTCTGTGTTTTATATGTTTATGCCTGTGTTTATTGCTAAATTTACAGAAGCCACCACTGTGAAATCCCTCAACAAGTGTGATCTCAGCACATGGACACAGCCTCAAGACATTTGTAAAAATGATTGCATTATATTTTTAAGCTTTTTAAAATTTCATTAGCCCTTCCTTTTCTGACTTACTCATGGCTTTTTTCTGTGTGTAATCTTCTTGCCAATCAATGCAAATCTTTCATATTCTTGTATTTGATTTTTTGGATTCATTATGATAAGGCTTAACAGTTTCGTAAGGAAACATGAGCAAGTAAAATATTTAGACTATTTTTAACTGGTAAATCTAAAGGCAATTGTGTTGGGTTTTCTACCAACAGAAAAAGGGTATGGTAGCAAAAGTATCATCTCAGCTTAATTTTGGTTATATTGACTGATTTATCTATATATTTGGAGCAATGAGACAGAGAAAGAGTAATTATGAGAAGTAGTAAAATTGGTATCCCATATTTTGTGCTTAAAACAAGGGCTCAAGTGAATAACTGCCATATTCAAATGATGAAGCCTCATCATTGAACAATGGTGGGTCTTTAGGTAAAAGTGATGCCGGTGGGGGGGGGAGGATGTCGATTTTTGGTAAAAATCACATTTATCCATAGAGCATGATAATTTTTCTCATTTAAGTTTTATTCATTGTATTGCAAATATGTGACAGGCTTGTGAAAAGTGTACTCAGAACCGTCTTAAAAAACTTCATTTTGGTGTACAATGACTAAGAAGTATTATTGAGTAGTTATTTTGTTAATTAGCCTCCCTAGGCTCTGTCGCTGAGACAGGATTGTTGGAAACTTGCCAGACTGCTCTAGTGACATAAGGTAGCCAAGGCTCTGAGGTTCCCTGTTGAGAAAAGGACAGAGCATCCTTGGAGAAGAGCACAGTGATGTCATCAAAGATGCAGACTGTCTAGCTTGTCTTCTTGGATACACTGTGTGTTATGACGAGAGCTTCCGGTGTTTTCTTTTCTATGCAGATGCTTTTCTGAACCAAGTCGGTGCCAAGTTTTAGATAATGTCATATGTGTTTAATCAAATATTTAATAGGATGTTATCATGGTGGCCAACATTAAAAATTAAATAAGAATGCCAGTCTCTTTTCTCTAGAAGAAAACATAACACTTTCAGAAAAAATAAAATGAGCGGTATGATACACCCAGACATACATCCAAATCAACACATATTTTTTCAACTACACCCTGAGAGGTTTTTTGTCTCACAAAATACAATGAAACTATCAGAAATTTCACTCAATATTTATACTGACAGAATAATTTGTAATGTAGAAAATGCACCACAAAACTTAGAAAAAGTAAACAACCCTGCAAATACTAGACATGTGTTGAAAGTCAGAAGCTAATGATGACACAGTGCTTTTCGGGAGGTATATTTTGAAATCTTACTATGTAAAACACTACCTTTAAATGTATGTATAAAAATATGAAGCTATGCAGTTCAATGAAATAAAGAGCTTGAAAGCTTGCTAAGTTTACAGGTCTGTGGAAATCATAATATATGCTGAGCCTTTAATCAGAAAACAAGGTTTTCAGTGTCACTTCTTTTTACTTTTTTAATGGCAAACCATGACGTCAGAAAACTTTGTCAGTTCTTACACAGTCACACTCTAGTTTCTGCTTCTTTATTTTGTCAGTATCTCTTGCCACAACTACTACCAGCCAAACTCCAACAAGCTTTGACGCCATGCTTAGTAGCTGCATTCCTTTGAACTCCAACTCCACTACATCCTTTTGCTGTTGAAAGGGTATGGATTCTTTGGATTTAAATAATCTTGTGATTCTTATTTCTTTCTGTGGGAATTGAGTAGAACTTTTGTGGGTATTTCTAAACTTTTTTATGTCATCACCATAAAATATGCCTCAGGGGATAAACTCTAAAGTGATTTTTGATTGCTCATGAATCTTGCATCTGATGAGGAAATCTGATAGCTGTTTGTAAACAAGCAGGGTATGTGTGGTATGGTTCCAGCAGCTTCTTCAAATTTGAAGAGAGTTAAGTGAAAACGAAAGAGCTATACAACTAGGTGAAGAAATTATATAGTGGAGCTTAAAAAGAAAACAATGATTTTTCTTTTAACACGCCAAGTTACTAAATGTTTGGAGGAATAAGCTGTGTACAGGTCGTAACAGAAAGGTGATACAAAGAAGCTGTAATAATTGCCACTCTTCCAAATAAAAAAAAATAGAAACCTTTTAGATAATTTGTTTAAAGCAGAACTTTGGTAATAATGTATGGCTGAATGAACCACTGCACTGGAGAAATGTTAGATCAGTTTCTGATTCATCACTTTATTTGGCTTCTTATTTGGAACTGTCTGTTCTATGAGTTCTTCAGGGACAAGGACACATCTGTTTTATGCTGGAAGTTAATTCTAGCCTTAGATTATACATAATTCTTAGAGATGAATATAGATTGTAAGCTATCTATTACCTTTCGTTTACCCATAGTGACTATCATTGTAGGGTTCTGAATGTATTGAAGACCCAATACATATTTTATAGACTAATTGGCACCATGAACACTTTAAATGAATACTCTGAGAAAGGCAGCCAACAATAGGACTCATAACATACTCAGCATTGTCTCAGCAGATGTTTGGTCTTGAAAGATGTGATCTGTCTAATCTGGCACCTTGGCAGAGAAAACAGTTTTCTACTGCAGGTGGCAATCCTTGATATAATCACAAATGACTCCCAGCAACAAAGGGTAAATTTTCCTGCTGTACAGTCATTTCCTGAATTTTACCTAACAGATAATAATAATAATAATAATAATAATAATAATAATAACAATCAGTGGATCTTACTCCTGATTGTTGAACTTATCATCTCTACCTCTTAGTCTTCTTGATTTGTATCCAAAATTCAGACACTATGTAAGGCAACTTACATCAATCAAATATTTACCTACAATCATAAACGATTATTACAGTAATTGTGAATAATAACCAAAGCCCATCTTCAAGTAGATGAAATAAGAAAAAGATTATTCCATGTTAGAGTCCAGTAATATAGAAGTGAATGTATATATATATTTCCATGTACTGCAACATAATTCAATTTTTAAGACCTATTTATATTTATTTATTTTTGTTTTTTTTTAAGATTTATTATTATTGGAAAGCCAGATATACAGAGAGGAGGAGAGACAGAGAGGAAGATCTTCCATCCGATGATTCACTCCCCAAGTGAGCCGCAACGGGCCGGTGCTGCGCCAATCCGATGCCAGGAACCAGGAACCTCTTCTGGGTCTCCCACGCAGGTACAGGGTCCCAAAGCTTTGGGCCATCCTCCACTGCTTTCCCAGGCCACAAGCAGGGAGCTGGATGGGAAGTGGAGCTGCCGGGATTAGAACTGGTGCCCATATGGAATCCCGAGGCGTTCAAGGCAAGGACTTGAGCTGCTAGGCCACACTGCACCGGGCCCCGGGACCTATTTATTTTTATTGGAAAGGCAGATTTACAGAGAGATGAGAGACAGAGGGAAAGATCTTCCATCTGCTAGTTCACTCTCCAAGTGCCTACTACAGCTGAACTAGTTCAACCAAGCTAAAGCAAGGACCTTCTTCTGGGTCTCCCATGCAGGTGCAGAATCCCATGAGTTTTGGCCATCTTCCAATATTTTCCCAGGCCACAAGGAGGGAGCTGCATGGGAAGTGGAGCAGCTGAGACATGAAACAATACCTATATGGTATCTTGTATGTGCAAGGTGACTATTTAGCCACTAAGTCATGGTGGAAATCTAACTTAAGAACCCAGACCTGGAACTCACTAGAGAGAGTGGCACAATTGGCTACAAAGAGCTGTGTACCAACTGCAATAAGTAAAACCGAACTGTAGACCTGTGGGTGACACAGCTTAGAAACCTGCCCCGAGGAGAAGATTCTGCTAACCAGACGTACAATGGCCAAGAGCAAAAGAAGAGACACAGGCACAATGAATATTACTGATTAAAACCCTTTGCCAACTTCAGAGTTAACTGAGAAAGACATCAAGAAAATGGGGGATACAGAATTCAAAACACTTCTTATAAAACTTCTTATCAACAACAAAAAGCATGTAAAGCAGGCATTCAAGGAATTAAAGGAATATGTCACACTGGAAATGAATCAAATGAATGCTGATATATCAGAAACTAAGAACACAGTGGAGCAAATCAAAAGTACAGTGGAGAGTCTCCAAAAGTAGGATGAAACAAGCAGAAGAAAGAGTCTCAGAATTGGAAGATATTTTCTGTCACCAGAGGGAAACAAACAAAAAGCTGGCAGCAGAGCTGGATCAGGCCAAAAAAAAAAAAAAAAAATCAAGAATTGAAAGACACTATTTAAGAGGCTTAACATAAGGGTTATGGAAGTCCCAGAAGGTACAGAAAGAGAAGCTGAGTTTGCAAATATATTTAATGGAATAATAAAGGAAAATTTCCCTAATCTGGAGAAAGGATTGGGAAACAATATCCAGGAGGGGCACAGAACTCCCAACAGGCTTGATCAAAAGCAATCTTCACCAAGACACATGATCATCAAGCTCTGTTCAATTGAACATAAGGAAAAGATCCTTAAATGTGCACGTGAAAAAAATCAATTGACATATAAAGGAATGCCAGTTAAACTCACAGGAGATCTCTCACAGGAAACTCTACAGGCAAGAAGAGAATGGAGTGACATATTCCAGATTCTGAAAGAAAGAAATTTTCGGCCCAGGATAACATATCCAGCAAAGCTTTCTTTTGTCTTTGAAAATGAAATAAAATTCTTCCACAGTAAAGAAAAGTTAAAGGAGTTTGCCTCTTTCAAACCTGCCCTACAAATGATACTTCAAGATGTTCTCTTGACAGAGAAGAGGAATAGCATCCACCAAAACCAAAGGCAAATGGGAAGAACATCCCAGTAAAGTGACAACAGAAGACTAAACCAATGAACAACCCATTGCTAAAATGACAGAACCAAATTACCACCTGTATATATTAATCCTGAATGTAAATGGCTTAAGTTCAATCAAATGTCATACATAGGTATACTGGATTAAAGAACAAAACCCATCTATTTGTTGTCTAGTAGAGATACATTTCACCAGCAAAAATCAGTAGAAACTATATCTCATTGATTTTGATGTGTTCTGTTGCCTTCTGATTAAATTCTTCAATGACTCATAGGTCGTACAGTAGCATCATTTTCTTCAAGAAAGTTCTTGATTTTTTTTTAAGATTTACGTATTTTATTAGAAAGTTATATATACAGAGAAGAGGAGAGACAGAGAGGAAGATCTTCCCTCGGATGATTCACTCCCCAAGTGAGCGCAATGGCTGGTGTGCGCTGGTCCAAAGCCGGGAACCTGGAACCTCTACCAGGTCTCCCACGAGGGTGCAGGGTCCCAAGGCTTTGGGCCGTCCTCCACTGCTTTCCCAGGCCACAAGCAGGGAGCTGGATGGGAAGTGGGGCTGCCGGGACCAGAACCAGCGCCCACATGGGATCCCAAGGTGTTCAAGGCGAGGACTTTAGCCGCTAGGCCACGCTGCTGGGCCCTGATTTTCTTATTAAATTCTTCAGTGACACATTAGTCAATCAGCAGCATGTTATTTAAATTCATGGTGTTGTTAATTTCTTTTTTCTTCCTGATGTTGATTTTGTTTTGTGGTTTTTCTTTTAAGGGGATGTATAGTAGCTGTGTAGTGGAAACTCTCACTTATAGTAACATGTTATTTAACTTCATGGCATTGTCAATTTCTGTTTTACTTCCTATTGTTGATTTTGTATTGTGTCTTTTCACTGAAGGGGATGTACAGTAGCTGTGAAATGGAGACTAACATATCCAGATATTAGGATACGATGCAGTGTGCATCTCTACTTCCAGACTGCAAATGGACTGCCAAAGAAACTGTTTACGATAGGACAATAGAATGATGGACTCTCTGCCATTGTCCATGCCCACAATGATGAACACATGACTGTGTATGAAGAGTTACACTTTAGTAATGACAGTGGAAATCCCAAAGCTCTACAGAACTGTGTCATAAAATAATAATAATAAATAAAAGATTAAAAACAAAAAATAGATTCTTTAAAAAGCATACTCTTCGTTTAGTAACATAATTTCATCTTGGGTATAGTCAGACAACAGAATAATTCAACAGAGTAGATGAAATTTCAGATAGATCTTAAAACATGGGTAGCATTTAATAGAATAAAGTGATGGAGAGACATGTTTCAACTTGAGAAATACATGATTAAAAATGTAAAGACTTTGGACAAATGTTTGGCATGACAGTCAAGATGATGCTTGGGACAGCCTCCCCCCTTTCACAGTGCACTGGTTTGGGTCTTGGTTCCTCTTCTGATTCCAGTTTCTTACCAGTACGCAACATTGGAGGCAATGGGCGATCGATCCAGTTCTTGGGAGTCCCAGATTGTGTTTCAGGTGCCTAACATGTGGCCTGCTGTTGCTCAGGACATGCAGGTGTTTTGTAACATATAACCATATACTGATGCTCTCTGTCTCTCTGTTCTCTGCCTTTAAAATGAATCCATTTAAATCATGAAAATACACACACACATTTGTGTGGAAACTTGGCTGTAGCATTGGATTCTGTGATGATAGCTCCAATACTTCTTTTTCTTAAGATTTATTTATTTTTATTGGAAAGACAGGTTTACAGAAAGGAGAAGAGACAGGGAGAAAGATCTTCCATCCACCGATTCATTCCCAAGAGACCTCAATGGCTGGAGCTAAGCTGAACTGAAACTTGAAGGCAGGAGCATCTTGTATCTAGTTGCAGGGTCCCAAGGCTTTGGGCCATTCTCAACTGCTTTCCCAGGCCATAAGCAGGGAGCTAGATGGGAAGTGGGGAATGCCGGGATTAGAACTGGTGCCCATATAGAATCCTGGGTTTGTAAGGTGAGGACTATAATCCCCTAGGCTTCCATGCTGGGCACCAATAATTTGTTTTTATATTTGAAGGATTTTAAGTATATGAAGACTTTGTTGATACAATTTTTAGGCCTGAACAATTTTATGTTACAAATAAGCTTTTATGGGCCCAGTGGCGTGGCCTAGCGGCTGAAGTCCTTGCCTTGAATGCACCGGGATACCATATGGGCGCCAGTTCTGGTCCCAGCAGCTCCACTTCCCATCCAGCTCCCTGCTTGTGGCCTGGGAAAGCAGTCGAGGATGGCCCAGGGCTTTGGGATCCTGCACCCATGTGGGGTGCCTGGAGGAAGTTCCTGGCTCCTGGCTCTGGATCAGCACAGCACCAGCCGTAGCGGCTCACTTGGGGAGTGAGTCATAGGACGGAAGACCTTCCTTCTGTCTCTCCTCCTCTCTGTATATCAGACTTTGTAATAAAATAAAGTAAATCTTAAAAAAAAACAAATAAGCGTTTATTTGTGCTGACAAATAAGGTTTCCCTATGAAATATATATCATAGTCATGGGAAAGTTTCTGAATCATTTGAACTTTGAACACTGTAATTTCTTTTAAAAAATGCAGTAATGTGAATATTTTTCCAAAGACTTTTCTGGTATAATAATAGCTTTCATTTGTATGGTGTGAATGAAACATATTTGTATAATTCATTTTATCAGAGTCTCAGAAAATCTGAGAGTATCTGCTGATCTTGCTATTCCTGTTTTATATGTGCAAGATAAGATTAGTGAAGTTAGGTGTATTTGTTTTTCAATGTATTAATAACAAAATCATTTAGGAAAGGCTTCTGACTTCAAAATCAGTGTTGCTATCAGCATTCATTGACAACTTTCTGTAGAATGTGTGGGTGCCAGCAAAAAGGACAAAAATTTATTTTGCATTTTTTCATTTTTTTAAAAATTTTGAAAGAGTAGGGCATGTCCTGGTATGTCCTTATCTGAGTCTATGCTTGAGAACAAACCAAAATTACATGATCTGCTTTCGTATCCTTTGAGTAATAAATACTTAATATGCAATTATGTGACACATTGGAGGTTAATGGATTTTTATTTTGAAGGCCTCTTTATGTATGCACATATACATAATTTAACTATGTATGATGTGTTCAGTAATACAATAAAAATATTTGAAGTCCATTTTGAAAATGCAGCCAATATTCCATTATTCAGTTGTTAAAGGTTTATCCAATAGCTGAAAACTATTTACTAAGAATTTAATGTATCTGGAATTTCAGGGGTAAAGAAGACAATCATCCCACCATCATAGTGTGCATTAGAGGGACGCCAAGAATTAGAGAATAAATAACATTTCACATAACAAGGATGATATCGGAACAGATTTTTATTCCAGTCTGTTGGTTTTCATTTAATTTGGGTTTTATGATTTTTTTATTATATTTTTAAAAATTTACTTATTTATTTGAAGGGTAGAGTCACCGAGAGAAAGAGACATCTTTTGTCTGCTGGCATACTCCCCAAATGGCCCCAATGTTTGGCCCAGGTCCAGGCTGAAGCCAGGAGCTCATTCTAGTTCTCCCACATGGATGATAGGAGGCTAACCACTTTGGCCACCTGCCGCTGTTTTCCTAAATACATCCACAGGGAACTAGACTGGAAATAAGGTAGTTAAGATCTAAACTGGCACTCAGATGAAGTGTTGGTTTACTATGCAAGACTGTCTCCATGAATTTAGTTTTGCATGTGAACTTTTGGATCACCTTGTCCCAAAAGCACTATGCCAACTTGATATGTGTTCCTATGTTAGAAAGTAAGCCAGCATGGTGGACATGCACTATGTTCCTGGCTCCAGGGTTCAGATTTAAGAAGCAGAGGAAGCCTGTGATAGTTCAGCATTGTTTTGCAGGAGGCATTACGAATGAACTATGTCACCTCACAAAATAGTATGCTCAAGTCCATAACCTCAGAGTATGACTTTGTAAATAATTCTCTATAGAGGTAGTCAACTTAAAATAATGTTTAGAATAAGCCTTAACTAGCAAATAATTGTTCTAATAAATGGGAGATTGGAGTTCAGAGAAACACAGAGCAGAAAGCTGACAGGAAGACATTCAGGGAAAGCACCATGTGAAGATGCAGGCTTGAAGTGTTGTGCCTTCAACCCAAGCACTACAATTAGTAACACCAGGATCCCACCATCAAGTCACTGACATCTGCATTGCACTCTGTTTATGATTAGTATATTTCATTTAGCATAATACCCTCAAATTTTATCATGTTATTCTCTTTACCACTGGATATTCTTCTCTTTGTATGTATATATGTCACACTTTGGCTATCCCTTCATCTACAGGAGACATTTATATTGTTTCTTTTTCTTGGCCTTTACAAAAACAATGCTGAAATACATGTAAAATTGCTGATTTCTGATACTGGCATTGTGGCATAAGAGTTAAGCCACCACCTATGATACTGGCATCCCATGGAGGTACTGGTTTGAGCCCTGGCACCTGTGTCTATGATCCATCTTCCTTCTAATGTGTTTTGGAAATCAGCAGAAGATTGTCTGAATGTTTGAGCCCCTGATAATCATTGGAGTTTTGCAACTTGCCTTTAGTCTGACCCAGCCCAGACCTAGCCATTGCAGCCAGTTGGGACTGAACCAACAGATAGGATCTCTCTTTCTCTGTCTCTCACACACACATACACATACCCCTTCCCTTCCAAATAAAAAAAAGAATATATTTTTTAGAATGTTGTTAGATCTTTCAGATCTTTGGATGAATATCTAGAAGAAAGATTTCTGAATCATATGGGATTTCTATTTTTGATTTTTTGGGAGAATCTCCATACTTGTTTCTGTAGTAACTGTATCATGTTGCTTCCCCACTGAGAATGAGTAAGGCTTTGAATTTCTCCACTATATCAAACATCAGTTGTTTCTATGCACTAACCTTGAACTCTGTCAAAATAATATTAGGAAAAAATTTCATTTTATTATGTCACAAAATAAATACAATTCTTCAAAATCAACCTAAGGTAAAAATCTTCTATAATAAAAGCTATAAAGCATTGTCAGAAGAAATTGAAGAAGGCACAAAAAGGAAGATGCTTCTTTATATGTTGAAAGACCTAGTATTGTAAAAATGTTCATGTTATTCAAGGTTTCTACAGCTTCATACATTATTATGGTATCAGCAACATATTTTATAAGTATAGTAAAGCAACTATAAAATGCATATAGAATCATAAATACCATGAACAGTCAATTCAATCATGAGAATTAAAAACATAGCTTGATGCCTCAGCCTTCCAGTTTTTGAAGTATATACAAAGGTATAATGGAACAAAACTAACAAAACAATGTTACTTTCATTAGAACTAATATTGAAGACAAACAGAACAGAATAGAGAACCTAGAATTAAATTTTCATAAGCACATAATTAATCTTTAACAAGGTTGCCAAGTATAAGGGATGGTCTCATCAACAAATAGCATTAGGAAAACCAGATAGCTACGTGCAGAACAATAAATTTGGATCTTTATTTTGCAATGAGCACAAAAGTTGAAATGGATTACAAAGTTAAACACAGAACCCCAAATTGCAGAAATCATATAAGAAAATGGGGAAAATCTTCATGACTTTGGTCTTGGCAATGATTTAATAGATGTTACAGACAAAAAAAAGACAGGCAACAACAACAACAAAAAGTAATTAAAAATCTTTGCTCAACAAAGCAAGCAATCAACAGACTGAAAAGACAGTGCATAAAATGAATTTAATATTTGCAGTTGAAATATCTGATTAAGGGTTCATCTTGAAAACATGTGACCCATACAACTCAATAGTCATAAACCACAATAACCTAATCAAATACTCTTCTTGAATAGGCATTTTTGCAAAGAAGACCCACAAATGAAGAACAACTGTCTGAAGAAATGCTCAGTTTCACTAGGGAAATGCAACTGATAACCACATAAGGTACCTCCTCAGCTGTTAAGATGGTATTATGCATCAAAAAGACAGCAACCATTGTGAATCAAGTTATTTAACCTGTGAACTTACTTTATTCCCCTGGAAATTCATACTGAAGTGGAATTATTATTCAGACTTGACAAAGTTACATTTTGCTTTTTTGATTAATTATCTTTATTGTTTTATTTCAATCCTGACACAACATATTCAGCAGCATTTATAATGTAACATATAGTAGAGAAAGCCTTCAGTGAATAACAACTCAACTCCCTAAAATAGTGTCCAGGAAGGTTAGAAAAAGAAAAGAGCAGATGTGTTATTGAGGAGGACTGGGAGAATGGAGGAAGCCCTTCCATAATCTCTACTTAGATTAACTGGCGATGGCAAACCCAGAGTGCTAAACAGCATTCTGGGACTTATTCCTTTCCCACATTCCTATGATTTCAATCCGAAGAAATGTACTACTAAACCAAGGAAACCAAAACTATATTATAAGCTGGGCTCTTGTCTTTCCCTTACTTCCCAAAGGAAGTGGAGAGGATGACTTTACCTATGAATTTGTTATTTAAATTTTTTCTTTTTCTTTCTTTCTCTTCATCATGAAACCCAATGTCCTCCAACAGAACATACTGTTTCATTTTATTAAAGAAGTTTCACAAAGATAAGTGGCTATCTGCAGCAGCCCCGGACTATCTATTATTGGAATGATAAATTTGTGTAATTTTGTAGACAGTACAAAAAAGCACATATACCATCACACCTAAACCAAGACTTCTCTTTGTGAATTTTTGTTTCAGTTTTTGTATCTTAATTGTTGAACTAATTTAGTTGTACATAAATTCAATGGAACACAATGCTATTTTTGGATCTCCTCATCCTCAATAGACACAATGTGGGAAAAAGCAGAAGGAGGGAAAAGATTGACAGACCCGAACCCTGGAGTGATTAACCTGAAATGGCACAAGAATGTTTCATGTTTTGGCTGCTTGATTCGCTTGTGATTCATATATGAATTTTTCTGCATATTCTTAAAATATCTGTGAAGCTTCTTTCAAACAGTACCTTATGAGCCAACATGAAGTTGCTGGTTCCTGCTTCACAATCACCAACCTAGAAATTCACTAAAACTTTGTATCTCTTGTCACTTTTGTGGAATTTTCTGACTTGGGAGTTTTGTCCCCGCTTCTCTGATTTCCCTCTTCCGTGACTGGAATATGTTTTCTAGTTGCTTTCTGATAAATATTGTATGGTAGAAAAAATATTTTGAGACCTTCTAAAACTGAGATTGCCCTTTTTAATCCAATTTACATTGTGGTAGCATTTTAACTAAAGATATAAATCACAGCATTCTAAGTAGCTTTTTGGAACCTGGATTATGGAGTGATGGGTTAGGGTGCTGCTTATGGCTGTGGCATCTCATATTGAACTGCCCACCTGAACCCTGGTTACTCAGTCTTAGGTCCAACATTTTGTTAATGTGTGTGGGACAGCAACAGAGGATGACCTCATTACTGTGCTACTCCCACTCACCATGGATTTCATAGTTCTTGCCTTTGGCCTGGCCCTAACCTGTTGTTGCATAGCTGAAGTGTGACCCCCTGGATGGAAGATCAATCTGAGTTTGCCAATCTGCGTGTGTCTTTCCCTCTGCCTTTCAAATACATAAGAAAATCTTTTTTTAAAATTCTTTTGCTTTCTGATTTTTCTAATCTCTTCACATTTGTCTATTGATTTTAGTCTATCATTTATATTAAAAAATGTTTCTTACCTATTGGAGACAGTTTTTAGATTCCAAAAGGTATGTAAACCTTGACTAAGCATTCTATTTTAGGGATGCTATTGGTGAATCGGTTGTTTAGCCAAGGGACTAGAAAGTCTGTGCTTGATGTTATTTTTTCATATAAACATTTGTTTTCCGGGAAGGATCTCCTGTTTAGGAGCAAAACCAAGACTCTCATCTGCAGGGGCTGAGTGTGATGGAAGAAAGCACTGTTTTCACCTTTGGCTGAAGTTTTACTTCGCTCACATTTGACCAGCTTTCCAACACTTCCCCAAGATTATTCCTGGATTTCTGTAGTGAACTCACCCTCTGATATTATTCTCCAATGCAACTGATGTTGTTGAGCAGGCACAAGCAAATTACTGTTAAAAGAAAAAAAAATGGGTGCTAAAATTTTAATGTCAAAACATCCCATAGTTTTGCTCCCTCATTCACTGCTCTCCTAACTAGTGCTTTTGCATGTGCTTCTAATTTCTAAAAATTTACTTGTATCAATATTCTCAATTTGTATCCTTTCCTGACGTAATTAAATGTTGCAAAGTTGTTTTTTGCTCTTGGTCTTCTAAGTCAGTTATCTTGGCTCCAGGCTTTGGACGGGCTTGGATTCGACCATTGTGGCCATTTGGGGAATGAATTGGCCAATGGAAGATCTTTTTCTCTATTTCCTTTTCTCTGTTTATACAACTTTCCATTAAAAATAAATCAATCTTAAAAAAAAATCATACTGGATTAGATAAGTTGTCCACAATCTAAACAACAACAACAACAACAACAACAACAGAACATTCTAATGGAAACGATTGGAAGTATGTGATTACCGTCTGACTCTGAAAGTAATGACTGTTCTCAAATTTCTGTGCTTACATTAAAATCTCCTCTGCTCTAATTATTGTTAAAAGTTTTTGTAAAAGTTAAAACCTACTAAGTGTTTTATTCTGAAGTAGAAACAATGCTGATACAAACTTGATTCATTCACATAATCATCTCAATATTAATTATTCACTTGAAAAATTGTTCTAAAAAGCTAGAGTGCATCAGTGAAAAAACAGACAAAATGTCCATCCATATGGTTTAGGTTTGAAAGTTGGAGATAGACACTAAATAACAGTCAAGATGAAAAAACTATCAGATAGTATTTAAGAAGTTGATAGGTGTAATGACTAAAAATAGTATGTTTATCTAAGTAACAGAATCAGGAGTTTTGAGGAGAAGCAAATTTAAAGAGCTGATTGGGCCTATCTCAAGAAGAAGATATTTCAGCATGCCTTCAGAGGAAATAATAGTCATGGTGATATCTGGAGTGGATGCTTAAACAGAGAGTGTGGGTGTAGCACAAACACTATATGATCAATGAGTTTGAGGAAGTGTCATAAAATAGACAAGATGGAGAAGCTAAGGCACTTGTTGAATTGAGTGGGCAGGTTGGGGAATGGGAATTCTGGCAGATATTTCTGGCCAATAAAAAAATAAACTTTTAGTTGCATACCATAGAGCCTTTAAGAGATCAGTGTGACTGGGTGATACTTGACTTTCTCAGTTTTCTTCCACCAATTGTGTTGAGAAGGAATGTGGAGAGGACAGGGACCATCCCACTATCATACTAACTCACATGGGAGACAATCAGGACTCAGTCCAAGGCAATGGCAGTTGGTAGTTGTGGTTGGAACCTAAGGATGCCATTCTATACACATCTGTCTTTAGGAAACTCAAGTATTATTTTTTTTTCTTTGCAACCTAAAAATTACATCTCTTAGCTTATTTGAAACAAGGATACAACATTACTGCCATACTTTTGTGAACATTCTTTTTTTCTTAGAGGATGTAAATCTATCATCTTATTAATTAGAGTTTATATACTCTCTTGTTAATATAAAGGTTGATTTGCTCAAGAGCAGCTGACAGACAGCTTCATATTGGATATCTGAAATTTTCATATCAAATAAGTGACATCTAAATGTTACCTTAAACAGATAGCGCATTGCCTAGTGAGGGCTCAAGCATGCCAGATAAACAGACAATTCCACATTGCATGTCCGAGACAGGCAACACCAAAATTACATCACTGAGATGGGTAAAAATAGACAGCACATGACATTCACTCAAAAACTAATCATTACAACCAAAATGCTTGTCATAGTTATTATTTTAAAATGTTGCATTTTATTAGGTATCAATACATTTTTTAATATTTCCATATGTATTTTTGTCAATAGCAAAAGCATTTGTTATTTATCTTCCTTAAACCATTTTGAAATTATATGACATACAGATACAGTTTCAGCTAAACATGAAAAGGAATGCTTTAGCTGGCTGTGACATTGAAAGTGATATTTTTGATGCTCCCTCAATCATTTTCCGTAAACAACAGACCATAATTTTTTATATATATAATGTTATTGTAACATGGTCTTTTATCTGATTTAATAATGTAAATTCAAAATTTAATGAGAAACGTTATGAGATCTAGGCTATGGTTATCAGTCTATTGAATGTTATGAATTCCCATAATGACTAATAATGCTGTAATATCCAGCAGATAAAAATATAGAATGGGAAGTAAATTATTTTAATAATACAACTCATCCTTTCTCCACTGTTGATTCCTCTTCCTCAATATGATACTTTGAGATGAAAGACAATAAATGAAAGATAAAGAAAACATTGGAAAAGCAAAAAATAGAATAAGTTTGGGGGGTAGCATAAAGCAGTAAATGGTACTGTATTATAAAAAGAGTAGTGATTTTGAACTATGAAAACAGTAATAATGTTCATGCTTAATGAAACATTGCCTATCAGCCTTTTGTTGCAATACTGTATTCTATTTAATTTAACAGAAGTTCACGTCAGTACTCCTTTCTGAGTTTCTTTATTTTCTTTGCTAAAATGCCAAGTGAAACAAATCCTCAAAGATTATTATGTATAACAGTTACTATCTATATCTGCTTACAATTTAAAGCCACAATTTGAACACCTCACATTATATTTCTAAAGCTTCTATTCTTGACAATGGTTTATCTTACCTCATATCTGTGTGACTTTGAGCTTATAATTAGATTTGGACTATTTTTATGAATTTTATTTTTATCTGATACTAACCGTGCATTGCACAGACCATTAACACCTTATACTGAAATTTAGACATAGAAAAGGACATTATGAGACAATTTCAAATTTTATGTATGATTCGTTTGAATGAATATAAAAATTAATTGCTAACCTAAGATCTCTCAGTTTTATCTAGTGTTTTATCTAATTCATTTTTGGATTACAGATTGAGCTCAGTTTTCAATTTTATTCATTTCTGTCCCAAACAGAAACGTATTGAATTTCTCAGTTCAGACTTTTTCTGCAATTACCAATTCATTGGCTATTTTTATCAATCTGATTTACAAATACACCCATTCCTTAGGCAAATATTGTATTCCATTTCAAATACTAGCTTGTGGTTTACTGTATTTTGCTCATAACAAATAAAATGCTTTTCTTTAAAATCTTATAATTTTAGTATTTATCAATGAAAATGTAACATGTTACATTTTAATTTTTTTGTGTGAGGCATTTAAAAGTCTAAAAGCAATTCAGACATTTGCAACTCCCTAATTTTATCTTTTTTTTTTGTACTGCTAACAATAAACTATGTGACACCTCCATTATCCCTGCTGTTTGACAGAAACCAATATTGTTTTCTTTCATATAACTAATTGTGACATCTACTTCCTTTATACCTTACAGATTAAAGTTCAAATTCATGCTTTTCCCAGCATGGAAATTATTAAAGACCATCTTTATTTTTCATTCTGTGCCTAAGGTGAATAAATCATCCCCATATTGTGATTGATACATTTAGAAATAGACTAATATCTGAATAAAATGAGATATTTTCCCAGTAATTTTTATTACCTATTCAAATGATGAGGAAGTGGGGGAGATTAGGGACAGATTGGTTTTTCATCTTCTGCTTCACTTCTCAAATGAGTGTAACAATCATGGCTGGACCAGGCTGAAGCCAGGAGCCAGGAACTCCAGTCAGGTCCTTCAGTAGAGTGGCAGCAACCCAAGTGCTTGGGCCATTATCAACAGCTTTCCCATTACTTTGGAAGGAATCTGGATTGGAAACAGTAGATGCAATTTAAATACTGTTCCTCTATAGGATGCAGGTTTCCCAAGCAATAGTTTAACGTATTGTGCTGCAGTGCCAGCTCCTGCAAGATATTATCCATATGCTTTGAGAATTCTTGCTTTAGATTATTTATGTTGTTAATTTACTTCACTCCTTTTGTTCTTATTGAAAGGAGTCTTATAAGCATGCAGGAAAAAAGTCAAAATTCAATATTATATTTTTCATTTATCATATTTTCCCCCATATTTGGACTACTCCATGAGACAGCCATACTAATATTATAACAACAACCAAATTTAATTTGTTTTTTCTTTTAAAAAGGATCTATTTATTTATTGGAAAGGCATATTTTACAGAGAGAAGGAGAGACAAAGTTATTCCATCTCCTGGTTCACTGCCCCAATGACCACAACAGCTGCAGCTGGGTCTGTCCAATGCCAAGAGCCAGGATCCTCCTCTGGGTCATGCACAGAGGTGCAAAGTCCCAAGGCTTTGGGTCATCCTCCACTGCCTTCCAAAGCCACAAACAGGGAGCTGGATGAGAAGTGAAGCAGCTATTAGAAGAAACAGTGCCTCCATATGATCCCGACACTTGCAAGGTGAGAATCTAGCCAGTTGAGCTATTGTACTCAACTCCAAACTTTCCTTTTATAAAATATATATGTATTGGAAAGGCAGAATTAGAGAAACACACACACACATGCAATCTCTCTCTCTCTCTCTCTCTCTCTCAGAGAGAGAGAGAGAGAGAGAGAGAGAGAGAGAAAGGTATTTTTCATCTGCTTGCTCACCCCATAGATGGCTTCAGTGGCCTGGGACCTAGTGTGGTCATTTCTCATCCAGTAGTCAGGAGCTTCCTTCAGGTCCTCTTTGTGGGTTTAAAGGCCCAAGTACTTGGTCTATATTCTGTTGCTTTCCCTGGAACATTAGCAGGGAAATTAAACAGAGGAGGAGCAGTATAAGTTGGCAGGCAGTGACTTAATATGATATACCACCACACAAAGCCTTAAATCTGTTTTTCATCATTGTAGTTACTAATGCTATATTGTGAATGTGAATAGCATTATTCATGTCTTTATAACACTGCACTCAAGGATAATTCTACCAGCAGAAAACTAAAATAATTTAGCAATTATTTACGTCTTATTAAATCGTTATCATCACACTACATATAAGCTGCTCATTCAAATTTTTACTTTTATGGGGATATTCGATATTCTAAAATATGTCCTGTGAAGCTTTGCCAGAACAGAGGAAGTATATCAATCTCTTTGTGAACTATTACCTTCAAATCAGGGAAAAATAATCAAAGTGATGAAAAAAGGTGAATTTTTCTAGGGAAAAAAGTAAACATAGAAAGAATAGGAAATCCGTGACTTAAGAAATGGTGTGGCTTGGATATTGTTAGATGTCCCTTGAGAGTGTATGTTTTAGGGGCCTCATCACCATGATGGTGATATTGGCAGGTGGTGGGATCTTTAAGAGCACAGGATTGTAGAAGCTTCTTAGGACTTTTTGAGAATGCTGTCCTTGGAAGGGATTAAAGTATGTCTTGTGGGACCCCACAGTATTTCTCACAAGAGGCTTGTTATAAAAACTTGACCCCACTCACATTCTCTGCTTCCTGGCTTGTGATATCGGTCTTCATGACATAGATGCTCATGTCATCTGCTGTTAGACCTTTGTTAGGAACCTTGGCAGACTGAACTGTGCACCAAGTCAAACCAGCTTCACAAGTTCTCTAAGTATACTGTGATGCTAATGAAAATCAGATGTGAAATTGAATTTCTGACAGAGGTTGAAAAAATTAGGAAGAGGAGGCTAGACAAATCCTGCAATATGATAAGTGAGCATTAATGGTGACTATGAAAGATCAAATCATTATGCTCTAATAGATCAAGGAAGAGTTGGGATGCTTTAGAAATTGATTAACAGGTCATAGGGAAAACAGCGTCAGAACAGGGGCAGTAAGTGTCATGTTGCTTAGAAATCCAGATGGAAATGAAGATCCTGTTGGAAACTGACCTAAAGGACACTCTTATTATACTGTGGCGAAATACCCAGAGGACATTGATGTAATGGCTTCAGGCTCCACAAAGACTGAGTTTAAGAATGCCGGTCAATCTAACATCGAGGTTGCAGGCTGGGTATTAGCTGCCACTTTTAATCAGAATGACAACAAGATTTAGGAATAAAATGAAACAGAACAGAAAGGCTTACAAAGTCATGGAATAGCCAGAAAAAGAAACAGGATTACATTGCTCTGGGGAAAAGGATGTGTGTGAATATAAGGGAATAAAGTTTTCTCGGCATTAAAAGATGATTTCAGGGAATTTCAAAAAGTTTCAGGGCACCCTTGTGATAATTCAACCAGAGGTCTACCTCATATTGTATCTTGAAATGTAATTTGTATTTTGCCAAGAGTTAGTCTGGAGTCTCAGAAGAGAATTTGGACATGGAATTTCAAGTGTTAGAATAGATAAGACTGTTGGAATGGACTGAGCACAGACTTCTCTCGGGGATGGCTGTGAATCCTTGGAGGGCCTGATTAGACTTGGATGGTGTTGGTGTTCTCTCAGTCTCCAGGATGGTGGTGTTGAGAGGCCGAGAAAGCTATTATAGATGGGGAACGGTAGAAGATGCTCAGGCCTTGTGGAGGGCACTGCCATGCATGTGATTAGGGTATTCCTTATGACCACTTAGTAATTCTCACAATAATGTTGTTTCAGAACCCAGCACTTGACCCTACTCACGCCCTCCCAGGATCTGGTTCCCTGTGGCCCCTTGTCTGAGGCACATTTCTGACAGCTACCCTGTACTTGGGCCAGTGAGTACCCTGTGCTATTTTGCCTTTCAGCTTCCAAAACTGTTAGAAAAAAAGACACAAAGATAAAAAAAATCAAAGAGGTACAATATTTTAAGAAACAAAGGGAGAAAATACAGGTGAATCGTTTGATGTGACTTACTTTTTCCATGAAAGTGAATATAACAAATTCAAAAATATTTGAAATACTAGTATTATGTGGCCTGAGGTAATGTTCAGTCATTTTAAACTAAATTCACAATAATGGATGTATTACACCAAGACCTTAGAATCAGGGACTTTGGCATTTTGTTATTATAAAGTCTACATGCTAGTGACTGCAATAATCTGTCCAATACCTCCCGAATCTTACAGCTGATCTAGCAGCCTAACCAAACTGGATGCGGGAGCATCTATCTTTATGCTATCTTTATATTTTATGAGGTTAGAGGTGCCTTCAAACAGATGATTGAATTAAAGTCCAATTACTCAGAGACAGAAAATACAGTACCTTTATTGACTTAATTTCAGCAGCACTTGTAGCACAAATAATTGGTTATGGAAGTTATAAGACTGCCTGGATTCAAAGGGAAATAAGAGAGATGCCCTCAGCTTCCTAATGTGTGTGTGTGTATGAGAGAGAAAGAGAGAAAGAGAGAGAGAGAGAGAGAGAGAGAGAGAGAGAGAGAGAGAGAGAGTATGTATATGTGTATTGAGAGGCAGAGTGGCAGGGAGAGAGGCAGACACAGAGAAGAATCCTCCAGCAACCAATGCACTTCGAAATGATTGTAACAGCCACACCTATACCAAGGTGAAGCCAGGATCCAAGGACCCCATGCTGGTGTACTGAGTAGCTGGGGCCCAAATCATTGGGCCATCTTTTGCTGCTTTTTTAGGCAAGTTAGTAAAGAAATGGGTTGGAGGCAGGGAAGAAACTGAGTCCTGAGCAACATGTTAGCCTGTTGTGCCACAAAACTGGTGCCTAGATTCCACTTTTTAAATGAAAGATGGTATGATTACATTATAAATGTGATACGGAATACTATTCAAAGGAACTTGAAAGATTCTATGGAAAATCAAGCTAGAAAATTGGAAAAATTCCCTATAATTCTGAGTTAACTTTCAGAACAGTCATATGAGTGAAACTTAAAGAATTTAAGGAGGATTTTCAAGATGTAAATATTGATAAATCAGGATCCTTGCCATTAAGATCACTAGAAGTATGTAGAAAAGCTCTCAAACCCTGATGAACTCACTATAATTATTACTGAACCTATATAATTGTAGACTTAATAACACTCTTGTGTTAAATTGTTATTCATACTGACTGATATTTCAAGTAAAAGACAAATGAATTGCTTGTATATTCATAAGTTATATCACCAGTCAACTTAGAGCATGGTGTCCTTTTAGTGTTGGTGCTTTTCCTTGCAGAAACATCCATTAACTGTCTGAGAAATCTCCTTAGGAGCAGTGAGACACTTTAAATCTCAAACTTCTTGAAGAGTTTGAGATGGGCCCATTAATCACTATCAGCCTACAGATGTATTAAAATTTATCACTCTTCTGGTAGCTCTTTTGTCAATTTGGATTCAATCCAGGGCAAGACCTTCTCACATAAAGTGGAATGAAACAGACATGCACATAGACCCATTCCAATTCAGTCTGTCTCACCACAATGACTTGAAAAATGTATTCAATAAATTGTATTCACAGATTTATGACCACCGGATCTTTTCTGTCTTATCCAGACCTAAAACCAGATTCTTTGCAGAACCAGTCTTTCCTCATGTTTTCAGGGCTGTATCTAAAGAAATATTTGAATGATGAATTTACAGTTAAAAATTACCAGCTATATAACTACCCTTCACATATGTTTTCTTTTTTGCAAAATGTCATGTCTGTCAAATGAACTATAGATGCCTTCAGGGAACCTGAAGACGCCTGTAGAGACTAACAGATGATCTGAATGAAGAACTCAGCTTTGAAAAGATAAAACTAGTACTCTCCAGGAACTGCTATAGCTTGTATTGATACATTTGTACTCCTTTGTCCAATGCAACCCTCTCTGAAGTCGTGAAAGGTAGAGTGACTGAGACAGAGGGGTCAGAGAGAAAGATATCTTCTGTTTCCTTGTTCACTCCCCAAATGCCCAGAATAGCCAGACTGGGCCCAAGATTATAGCTCATAGCTCCACCTGGGGCCTTTACGTTGGTGGCAGGAACTAAGCCTTTAGGCAGCATTTCTGTGCCTGCCCAGACATGTTAGCAGGAAGGTGGATTGAAAGCACAAGAACCAAAACTCTAACAATTTAATATGGGATGCTGGTTTCAGAAACAACAGTTCAACTCACTGGGCTACATTGCTTGTCTTAAAAACCACTGGTTACATGTACACTAGTGGTGGGCTAATTGGAAATGAATGTAATATAGAATGAGATTTTTTCCATTTTTGTTTATGGCATGCAATGTTATCTTGTATACACACACACACACACACACACACAGAGTAGTAAGTCCTGCTAACAAGTCTTTTACTTAAGATGACTGCCACATGAATGCAGTGTTCAAGCTGAGTGAATGTGATTTTGAGTAGTTTCTGTGTAACCAAAGCAGTAGTTCAGTAGTTTGGAGAGATGTAACTGTAACGTTGAGCATACTGTCATGAGACACTTAACTTCATTCAAGTGGAAGTTATTGAGTTGGGTTCTTTCTCTATTGGAATGCACTTTGTTTTGAAACCAGTTTTACCATATGACCAAATACTTAACAAATAAGATCACCGTCAGTTTTCTGGTGCTTACATGCATTTTTTGCTTGTTTTGCTTATTTTCTTCTTTTCACATGGAACTTGTTCTAAAAGCTCTGTGGAGATTGTGTTACAGAGATATTCAAATTTATATCGACCCCATATCAGGTGTCTGCATCCGCTATGGTCACTTGGATATTCATCTGTTCTGCAGACTGGATCTACTACAGAGGTCATGATGCCTATACTAGTGAGGAATGTGGAATGTTGAGGCTGTGTTTAATATTTTCAAGCAAGTTTAAATAATCCTGAGTCCCCCACTAACATGTGAATAAGGAATTATATGTTTTATTAGATTTATTTTAGTTTTTGATTAGAAATACAGATAGATACACAGAGATAAGGAGAGACAGAGAGAAAGACTGCCCATTTGCTGGTTCACTCCCCAACTGGTTGTAATTGCCAGAGTTGAGCCAATCTGAAGACAGGAGTGAGGAGCTTTTTCTGGGTCTCCCAGTGAGTGCAGGGTCTCAAGACTTTGGGCTGTCCTTGACTGCTTCTCCAGGCCACAAGAAGGGAGTTGGGTGGAAAAGTAGAGAAGCCAGGATATGGAGTGGCACCAATATAGGATCCCAGCAGATGCAAGGTGACAGTGTATCACACCCAGCCTGGGAATTGTAACTTAGCATTTGGTAGGCTGTTTATGGTGTAGCTGACACTTCCCTGCTTTGGAGTTCTCCTGGCAATGAGGGTTCTTCAACACTCCCCGAGACTACAGCACTCACCGTGAGGAGAGTTAAAGAGTGAAAAATCATCTGCCACCATTCTAGAGGCTTGTACACATCATTCCTGTCTTCAGACCTGAAGGGAATTTCCCAGTCTGGTTGCATTATATCACAAATCGTGATTATACAGTATCAGGATTCCAATGCTTTCTTGTGGAATGAAATTGTCTTCTTTCTGGAACAAAACTCTTCTCTTTGTAGATGGTGAGTGATTGGAACCCAATATCTATGGGTTCAAGAGCCTTGCGTTGCTCAAAATCTCACTGTCTTAGTAGTAGAAGAGGTAGAAACAGAACAAATAAGTGTATCTGGGAGGGAGGAGTTATCCGACAGTAAATATACTTTCAATATTCTAGCAGATTATGCAAAATGTATTTAACATTTACTGTCTTTTCAGTTTAATTGCATGCTTCCTTTTCTGAAGACATGTGTGTAAGTCAACATGTGAGATTTAAAAAACTATACAGATACCAATATCTTTAGTTGTCAGCCTTTTAATCAAAACTAAAATATAAATCAATCCAAATCATAATTGCTTGCATGAGTTTTTATGCAGGGTTACGGAGTTGCTTCTTACACAAAGACAGCCATGTGTTCTCTCTCAGTTGTCTGTGTAGCTACACATAGTGCCCAAGTGAAATGCAGTGGCAACAGTGTTTTGGCAATCAGTGTGGCAGTTCCAACATGAGACAATATAATCTTTTTCTTTCTAAAATTTGTCATACATGATGTACTTTCTTTGGGCTACATGTGTGACCTTGTTTTGATGGTGGCTGAAGCTTGTTTTGTGAAGACAAAACTGATTTTCTAAAACTGATCAAATATTAGCAAGAATCTGAATCAGAAGGGAAGTAGCTGAAACTCTAGTTTGTACATATGTGACAGACTGAGTTCAAGAATTCACAAACTATTAACCCTGCTAAGCACTAGTGTTGGCCCTGGCATTTGTTTTCAGCTGGAATTGTTGAAAACCTGTCCAGGTCAGAATTGTGAGTGGAACTTATTAACAGGGAAACACAGAACATAACAGGTTGGTTTACTCTACAGATGTTGCTGTGTTGATGACATATGATATGTGTGGGCTATGTTCTTGTATATGCTGTACTATGTGTTGTTCAGTGAGATATATCTCACAAAACGCAGCTCAGGAAATCTGACTTGGTTGTTTATTCCTATGATAGGCTTCCATTTTATCTAACTCAAAACTATAACCGCTTCAAATAGAAAATGAGTATTCCACTGAACAACTGATATGTTTGCCCTTAACATTAACTCTTTGGGATAAAACACTGAACTCTTCACATTGTACCAAGATGTTTGGCTTTGAACTGACACAAACACCATCATACTAACTCACAACCTCCCATGGTATCCAAGGAGTTAGCTGCTTTTAGATCTTATTACTTTAACCATAATATTAGCCATATCAATCACTTTTTCAATTACTGCTGCAGGATCCAAATTTATTAAACTCTTCAATTAGGCCCATTAAGCTGCACAATATACATACATATTTCAAGGAAATGTTTTGGGGGTCCCAAATGGTACTTACCATTTTTCATATCATAAACAACTCTTTTTTAAGAGGTAAGTTTCCAGTTGGTGCTACTGTTGTCTGAAATTCCAAGAAACTTCACACGTATAGGAAACAGTATGTCGCTTCCCAATAACACCACATTTATTTCACTTCTCCTTTTCTTTTTTTTCTTATGAAGATTTTTATTATTATTGGAAAGCCGGATATACAGAGAGGAGGAGAGACAGAGAGGAAGATCTTCCGTCCAATGATTCACTCCCCAAGTGAGCCGCAACGGGCCGGTGCGCGCCGATCAGATGCCGGGAACCTGGAACCTCTTCCGGGTCTCCCACGCGGGTGCAGGGTCCCAATGCATTGGGCCGTCCTTGACTGCTTTCCCAGGCCACAAGCAGGGAGCTGGATGGGAAGTGGAGCTGCCGGGATTAGAACCGGCACCCATATGGGATCCCGGCGCGCTCAAGGCGAGGACTTAAGCCGCTAGGCCACGCCGCCGGGCCCCGTTTCACTTCTCCTTTTCTTCGTTTCTGATTTAACTATTGCCTATATGTGTATGACGAATTTAAAACACATGACTGTTTTTACTCTTGTAAACATAGGGATTGGGCATTTAGAAGAGTATTTTGGGTGCTGCATGTTATGTTCAGATGCCAAGTGGAGTGTCTGGATAGGAATCTTGGCTCTGTTTCCAATTTCCAATCAGTGCATACCCTGGGAGGAAACACCTGTTGAGCTCTGCCACCCATGTTGGAGACTGGGTCTGAATTTCAGGTGCACAGTTATGACCTGATCCATCCTGGGCTATTGGGGTCACTGGCAATGGGATCCATCAAGTAAAAGATTTGTATTTCTGTCACTTTACCATACAAATAACTAAATACTTATAAATTAACTTGTATGTCATCTTGACCATTAAAATATATCAATGAGTAACTGAATTGTATTTGTACTCATGATCCGAAATCAACAGATGACTAATGCGATCTTAAACCACTTAAATTTTTCATGTCAAAGAAGTCCCTTTAACATTAAACTTTTTTGCTGATATAAGATCTATTAGATGTTCTCATAGTTGAACTTATTCTTCTCAGAAGAGGGTACAAGAAAGTAAGGGTAAAATTGTTCCCACAGTGTTTTTCTCTTATATGAAGAAAGTGTGTGTTTGTGTGTGTTTACTTAGTTGTTTATAAAACAGGAGGAATAATGCTGTGTAACATGAAAAATACATAAGATTCTAATTTCAGGAGTCACAAACTTTCATTTTAACAGTTATGGTTTTCTGCTCATGTCTTATCCTGTCTAGTTTTATAATATCAGTGTTGCATATACATAGTAAAAACCACAAAGAGCATGATCCTATCTGATTCTTATAGCTCTGATTGATGGGAACCTAAAACTCTGTTCTATTCCTGGGGCCAGCATTCACTTTAGGCAGGAAGTGTTTAAAATCAACCTTCCATCCAAGTCTGTACCAAGTCATCTTTATGTCTGCCCTAACTTCTGACTATTTGCTTCAGTTATAGGAAACCCCGGGATGAAATTGCTTGACCCTGGCTGTTGGCTGAGGTGTTCCTATAGTTTCTTCATGCATTCTCACGACACAGACATCATGGTTTCTAGCTCAGAACTTTCTGGCTACTCCAGGTCGTTTTAGTTAACCGCAGACATGTTTTACCATTTCCCAACACATTCTAAGATCTTTGCTATGTCAGTGTTCTGAGAACACATTCTAATCTTGTCAACTTCTCAAGATGTTCAGATGTCTTGCTAGATGTGTCTAGATTGAAATGATTTTGGAAATAGCTATGCTTTTCTGATTAACTTCTTTATTATCAACCCTAACACAGCATATCCCTCAAATATACTTAGCTGTCAGTACCTTTGTATGTAGGGTGTACCAGGGGACTTCCCTGTTCTCTAAGGTGTCATAATTGTTCAAAAGTGTAAAATTAAAAATCAAGGCAATTAGATTCTAATATCAGAAATTAAGTTGCTTTTCTACTTTTACAACTATAATGCAGTCTTTCACCTCTAATTTCCTTTGACAAGGACTATATATATTAACTAACCTAAATAGCATGTATTTCATTTCAGATGTTGCTGTATGCAATTTAAATAGTAACTCATTTTTCAGCATGCCAAATAAGTAACTTGGGGAAATTATTATTCACATCACAGTAAGTGAGCTGGTGCAGCAAGAGGGTTTTTCCAAGGCCATTCAAGTTGAAGGTGGTAGAACTGGAAAGCAAAAGCAGGAGCATCTGGCCCATGGGCACTACACAGAGTCCACAAAGTCATTTTGGCTAAGGCAACTGCAGGAGGGATTCGAAATACAATAAAGCAGCAGTGGGCTAATTTTTTAGTTGATAACTTTATGTTCTGTGATTGATGCTGTAAACATCCAAATGGCCCTGAGCTGAGATAAAATCCTGAACCCTGTACCTCCAAACTGCTTGGGCTCTCCTGACTCAAAGTCACATCTGTGTGATGTGAATACCAGAATGTATCAATCGATGTCAGATTCACCTTTGAGCAGAAAATTTACATGTGTTACATTTGATTTCAATACAGAGAAGGAAAATGCAAAGTAAAATAGTGGTAAAAGCAGTAATAGCTAAAGAAAGAGAAAAAAAGAGGAAATCTATCATGTCTTAATTTCTCCTGTGCCTTAGTCTGCTCAGACTGTCATAGCAGAAGCACAGGTTGAGTGGTTTTATAGGAAATTTACTTCTCATAGTTCTCAAGAGTAAGAAGTCCAGGACCAATTCCTGCAAGAATAGCTTGTTGAAAAAAAAATATTTGAAAGGCAAAAGGCAGAGTTACATAAAAGGAGGGCAGAGGGTCACAGAGAGAGAGAGAGAGACAGAGAGAGAGAGAGAGAGAGAAAATGATTTGCTGCTTCATTCCCTGAGTGTCCTCAATAACTGGCACTTGGCCAGGTTAAAACCAGAGGTTAGTACTGCCTATGGGTCTTCCATATGGAGGACAGTGGCCCAAATACGTTAGCTGTCTTCTACTGCTTTCCCAAGAAAGGAGCTGGATCAGAAGTAGAGCAGCTGGGATTAAACTAGTGGTCTATAGAATAATTATATTGAGGGTGGCTATTAACCATGTGCAATGCAACACTAGCCCAGGTGAACTTCATTCAGACTCTTTCTTGCTTGCAAAGAGCTGCCAATTCATTGTGACTCAGGTGTCTTCCTGTTTGTGCACTTAAATGTAGAAAGAGAGGAAAGTGTCTCTGATGTTGCTTAATGAGCATGAATTCTATAGGGTTAAGATAAACTGTTAACCCTTAAATTCATTTAATAAACGTTTTTAGGTATTGTCTCCTAGCTAACAAAGTCTTTAAAAACTTGAAAAATGTGCATTATTAAAAGACTATGCATGAATTTCAAAAATTGTACGAATGTAAACTCACTGTTATATATTTATTTACTCATTTATTTATCTTAAAAGATTAATTTTATTCTAGTTTGAAGTTTGGCCTTATAGAGGGGAAAAGACAGAGGCAGAACAAGAGAGAGAGGGCTGGAAATTTCCACCTACTGGTTCACTCCCAAAATTCCTATAAACAAAAACCAAAATTTGACAACATAGTTATCTATTTTTATAGTGTAATTGATACACTCAGGAATTTCTTTTTTGAAATTTATCTCCCACATATAAGATAAAACATATGGATTTTGTCATTTTGAGTTTGAGAAATTACTTTTAATATTATGTCCTCCAGTTCCAACCATATTGCTGGAAATAGTAGAATTTTATTGGGTTTTTTATGGCTCAATAATGTTAGTGTGTGCTTGTGTGTATGTGTACCAGTTTCTTCTGATTTGCTAATGGGCACTTGATTGATTTCACATTTTGGCTATTGTGAACAATGCTGCTATAAAATGGTGAGCAGGTATCTCTTGGAAATGTGTTCATGTCTTCTGGGTACATAACAATAGTGGGATAGCCAGATCATATATCGTCTATTTTTTTCAAAAATCTCCACACTGTTTTCCACAAAGGCTGCAATAACTTATATTCCCACTAAAGGTATATAAATATTGATCTTCCCACACAGTATTGCCAGCATTTCTTTTCTTTACTCTCTCTCTCGTTTCTAATGATAGGCATTTTTATAGGGGTGAGGTATAACTTACTGTGGGTTTTGTTGTTGTTTGTTTGTTTTGTTTTATTTTTTAATTTACCAGATGACTTGTGATGCTGAGCAGTTTTTGTAAACATTTTGTCACCTTTGTATTTTTTGAGATCTTGCTATTTACATTGGTTGCCTATGCAAATAGAAATGCCTGTTTTGTTCAGTTGTTTGAGTTCTTTAAATATTCTCAGTGTTAATCCTTTGCCAAATGTCTTTTGGTTTTTTAATGACCTTATTTATTTAAAAGGCACTGCAAGCACGAAGAGGGAGAAGCAGAGAAAAAGTGAGGGAGGGAGAGATCTTCCATGCACTGGCCCATTACCAAAAGTCTGCAACGGCTGGGACTACACCAGGACAAAGCCAGGAGCCTGAGACTCCATCTGTATCTTCCAGCTGGTCCAGGGACCCAGACACCTGGCTGTCATCCTCCACTGCCTCCTTATGTGCATTAGCAGAGAGGCAAATGGGAAACGGAAAGGCTCGAACTAGAACCAACTCTCTGTTACGGGATGCTTCAATATTGGTCTCAAACTTATCTTTGAAAAAAAATATTTTGTTTAGTGCCCCGTGCAATACCCTAGTGGCTGAAGTCCTTGCCTTGCATGTGCCAGGATCCCATATGTGTGCCACTTCTTGTCCTGGCAGCTCCGCTTCCTAACCAGCTTCCTCCTTGTGGCCTAGAAAACAATAGAGGATCCTTCATGTGTGTGGGAGACCCAGAGGAAACTCCTGGCTCCTGGCTTCACATCAGTTAAACTCTGGTCATTGCGTCACTTGGGGAGTGAATCATTGGACAGATGTCATCCTCTTTGTCTCTCCTCTTCTATGTGGATCTGACTTTTCCATAAAAAATAAATCTTTTAAAGATATTATTTTATTTATTGGAAAGACATAGCTCCAGAAAGGCAGGAAGAGACAAGAGAGCTTTTCATCTTTTGGCTCATTTCCTAAATTGTCCCAACAGTCAGTGTTTGGCAAGGCAGAGACTGGGCTCCAAGTGTGTCTTCCCAGTTGCCCCTGCGGGTTTAGGGGCCCAGGAATTTGGTTATCCTCCACTGCTTCTCCAGGCACAGTGTTAGGGAGTTCCATTGGAAGTGGAGCAGCTGAGGTGCGAACCAGCGCTCACATGGCATATCTGTGGTTTCAGTCTTGCACCACAACCCGGGCTCCCAATTTTTTAAATCTTCATTTATAAAATGTTTTTGAAGTCCCCTTGTGCAGTCCTATTGATGCTTATGAGATGCATCTGTAATCTTGGGGAAAGCACAATTTAGTTCAGAGCAGCTCATACTCCACTGGACTCCTCGGGCACCCTCCCAGCTCAGATGCAGTAATTTGTCAATTAAAAGAGGAAGGATGATATGTAGGCCACAATAATTCTACTATGTATCTCCTTGCTTGCTGTGCTCACCATGGAGACCACAAGATTCTAATGATGTAGCTTTAAGTTGGATGAGGGATGCCTAATCTACATAAAAACATAGTTTTTTTTAATGAATTTATACTTTTGATTCATGAAGCCAAGTAAATGTCTGCATTTATCCATTGTGAAGGAAGGCATTACTGCTATACTTGCAGTTTGTCATTTTACAAAGAAAATCTATTGCTTGGAGTAAGGGAGGGTGATGAGAAAGGTCCTCCATCTGGCGATAGAATAAGGCCATCCTCTACTGCTTTCCCAGGCCACAAGCAGGTAACTGGATGGGAAGTGGAGCATCTGGGATGTGATCCACCTCCCATATGGGATCCCGGTTCATGCAAGGCAAGGATGTCAGTCAGCAGGCTATCACAACAGGCTCCTCTTCTTGCCATTTTGTACCTACAAAGGACAACTCAGATTTCTTAGTTCCTACAAAATAGATACAGGAGAATTGTTGTAAGTTGAGACTTACCAGGGTTTAACTCTGATGCTAATTCTGTACTCTGTACTCTGTACTCTGATTTTCTCTCATAAAAATATTCAACAGCATGGCAAGATTGTGCTAAAGTAATTTGAACTTCATTATATAAAAATAACAATACAGGGGCCAGCATTTAGTACAGTGGGTAAAGCTGCCCCTTTTGATGTTGGCAACCAATACGGGCCCCAGGTTGGGTTCTGACAGTTCTACTTCCAATTTAACTCCCTGGTAATGTGCCAGGGGAAGCAGTGGAGGATGACCAAATTCCCTCTGTCTCTGAACTCACATGGGAAACCCTTAAGAAGTTCCTAGTTTCTGGCTTTGACCTGGCCTAACTCTAATCATTGCTCTCAGCTGGGGAGAGAAGCAACGCAGGGAAGATGTGTGTGTGTGTGTGTGTGTATCCTTCTCTCTAAACATCTCTGTTTTTCAAATTAAGTAGAAATAAATCTAAAACAAAACAACATAAAATTAGAGCAAAAATGTTTTTGCTTGAACCTAGAAGGATACTACAAATATAAGAATATTTATCTAAGATGTTTTTGTACATACTATGTTTGTTTCTAAGAAATTAGTCATAATTATTATAAACATCAGTTTCATTAATAAAGAATAATTTCAAGAAATCAAAACTTTATTTTCAGAAGATCTTTGAAATGCTCCAGTTTTTCAAAATCAAAATATGTGAATGTTGCAAGATTGTTGTATTGCTGTGTTAGTCTGCCCAGAAAACTGAAAGAGAATATCCCAGACTGAGTGACGTAAACAACAATTATTTTCTGTTGGTTGTGAACATTGGACAGCTGTTGGGCAAGTTTGTTTCCCATGAGGCCTCTGTGCCTACCTGCAGGGGGCAGCCGTCTCTAGGTCTTCCCTTCTGCGTTCTCTCAGTGATCACACTCCCTGTGTCTCCCCTTCTTCTTACCTGGATGCCAGGCTTCCTGCTTTAGGCACCACTGTTACATCACGGTTTAGCCTTGATGATGTTTTTCAAAGTGCCTCTCTCTAGATATAATTGTATTCCCAAAAGTTATGGAGAATTGAGTTAAAAGATGTTGCTACTGTACATCCCCTCAAATGGAAAGTCATGATACAAAATCAACAATAGAAAGAAAAATAGAAATTTACAATGCCATGAAGTTAAATGACATGTTACTAGATATAAGAGTCTCCATTACACAGCTACTATACATCGCCTTAAATCAAAAGCCACAAAACAAAATCAACATCAGGAAGAAAACAGAAACTGACAACAATGAAGTTAAATAACATGCTACTAAATGACTAACGTGTAGCTGAAGAAATGAAAATCAAGAAGCTTCTTGAAGAAAATAATGCTACTGTATGACCTATGAGTCATTGAAGAATTTACTTAGAAGAAGGTGTTTTGAAGAGATGAAACCAACAGAAAACATCAAAATCAATGCGATATAGTTTCTACTGATATTTGTTGGTGAAATATGTCTGTTCTAGACAACAAATAGATGGGTTTTGTTTTTTAATCCAGTATACCTATGTATGACGTTTGATTGAGCTTAAGCCACTAAATTCAGGGTTGAGAATACAATGTAGTATGCATCTCTACTTCCAGACAAAGATGGACCTGCAATGAAACTGTTTATTATATCTTGACAATAGGATGCTGGGCTCTCTGCCATTGTCCATGCCCGCAATAATGGACATATGACTGTGTATGAAGAACTATACTTTAGTAATGATATAGAGAAACTGGGGTGGGGGGAAGTTGGAGTTGGGATAAGGGAAATACCAGGAGCCTATGGAACTGTATCATAATCAATCAATCAATCAATCAATCCTGGTTCACACAAAAAAACAGTGTTGCTTTGAGTTTAGATATTTGTAATCCTGTGGTTTCTTTGAAATGGACCTTTCTCCAAGAAATATTTTAGAGATCATTTTATTCAAAAGCAGGTTTTGCAAAGAGAGGAGAGAGAGAGAGAGATTTTCCATCAATTGGTTCACTCTCCATATGACCACAATGGCTGGAGCTGCACCTATCCAAAGCTGGGAACCAGGAACTTTCTCTGGGTCTCCCACTTGGCTGCAGGTTCTCAAGTCCTTGTGCTGTCCTGGATTGCTTTCCCAGACCACAAGCCAGGAGCTGGAAGGGAAATGGGGCTGCCAGGATTAGAACCGGTGGCCATATGGCATCCTGGAGCATTCAAGACAAGGACTTTAGGGGCTAGGCCACTGTGCTGGGCCCTAGGCTTCTTCTCATAATCATACAATACTGTTAAGCTATTCTCAAATAAATAATCAGGTAAATTAAAATTACTGTATTTTGACTGTGTTATTTTTCTTTCGTAATTATCTCAGCAAAATCTTTATAAAATGCAAATAAAAGCACTGCATCATATAGAATTGTCTCATAAGAATTAAATTTGCAGTTGTTCTTGAGCACCATATGTTGTTGCCTAGCAAGTTAAGCTGCTGATTGGGATAACCTCGTCTCATATGGGAATAGTAGTTCAAGTCCTAGCTTCTTTGTTTCTCGCTAATGCATCCTGGGAAGCAGTAGATGGCTCAGCTGCATTAGTCCCTGCCATAACACAGGAGACCAAAATGGAGGTGCTGGAGACCGGCTTTGACCTTGGTCCACCCTGGCCTTTTTGGTCATTCACGGAGTGAACTAGCAATTGGATAGTGTGTGTGTGTGTGTGTGTGTGTGTGTGTGTGTGTGTGTGTGTGTGTGTTGATTGCTCTTACCCAGTTTCTTAATCTCCCTGTAGCTCAAATGAACAGGAGAGGCATTTTTGAAGAAATAGCTCTTGAAAAGCAAAACTAAATACTTACTCTGTTTATAGTTTAGCTTTACTAGTTTGAATATAAACCATCAAAATATATGAAAATACTTGATGTAAGGTTCTTCCCTCAAAGAACTAAATGCTAGAAGAATTTAAATCTTTTTAAAAAAGCAGTTGAAAATGCTCAATAGAAGCATAGTTGGATATGCCTTGCTGTAATTCTACACTGTAAAATATTGAGCAGTAAATTGAGCAAATTGTTGTTCTCATTTTTCTGTGGAATACTTCAGTGCCAGAATATCTATATTGTTTCATTACAAACAGATTCCAAAGAGCCATACAACTGTGAATAATGACACACAGTCATCCTTTCTTATGATAGAAGATGTGAAATTATCCAGAAACAACATATTTGACAATAAAGAAAATGGGGCCCAACAAAATCTATTGTCAAGAAACTCATTTATCTTAAGTATAGCCCAAGTCTTCGATTCCCCAGGGGACAGGAGGAGAGAATCAATAATCTCCATTGTTCAGAAAATTTAGCTGTATCCAGTTTATACTAATGACCTTACCTTACCCTTTTTTAATAAGCTCATTTTTATGTGTTTCTATTCTTTTCAATGAATCGGTACCTGGGAAACTTGCACACACAAAAAGCTAACAAATGCAAATTTTTCCCAACTCAGATGTATCATTTCTTGCTTCTTCATTCTTTTTTTTCCTTTTTCAAGATTTTATTTTTTATTTTTAGTTGAATGGCAGGGTTATACAAAGAAACAGAGAGAGATGTTTCATCTGCAGGTTCACTTTCCAAATGGCCTCAATGGCTGGAACTGAGCTAATCTGAAACTAGGAGCCAGGAGTTTCGTCTGGGTCTCCCACATGAGTGCAGGATCCCAAGGACTTGGGCCATCCTGTGCTGCTTTCCCAGGCCATAATTAGGGAGCTGGATTGGAAGTGGAATAGCTGGGACTCTACCAGTGCCCATATGGTACGCCAGCACCCACAGTCAGAGGCTGAGTCTACTATGTCATTTCACAGCCCCCTTACCATATTTTATTAATCTGTTCATCAACTGAGTGACATTTGTTTTTTCCACTTTCTGGCTATTTAGATAATGCTGTTAAAAACACCATTGAAAACTTTTTTCTTCTGTGTGTTTGGACATATTTTCAATTCTCTTGGTATATACCTGGGAGTAGGATTGCTAAGTCATATAACTGTTTAGCATTTTTACTAATTCTTATTATTCTTATTCTTATTTTATGATACAGTTCCATAGGCTACTGGTATTTCCCTTATCCCAGCCCAATTCTCCCCACCCCCCGCCAGTTCCTCTATATCATTACTAAAGTATAGTTCTTCATACAAAGTTATATGTCCATCATTGCAGGCATGGACAATGGCAGAGTCCATCATCCTATTGTCAAGATATAGTAAACAGTTTCATTGTAGGTCCATCTTTGTCTGGAAGTAGAAACGCATACTACATTGTATCCTCATATCTGGATATGTTAGTCTCCATTTCACAGCTACTGTACATCCCCTCAAATGAAAAGTCATGATACAAAATCAATAATAGAAAGAAAAAATGGAAATTTACAATGCCATGAAGTTAAATGTTGCTAGATATAAGAGCCTCCATTACACAGCTACTATACATCGCCTTAAATGAAAAGCCACAAAACAAAATCAACATCAGGAAGAAAAAAGAAATTAACAACACTATGAAGTTAAATAACATGCTACTAAATGACTAACGTGTAGCTGAAGAAATGAAATCAAGAAGCTTCTTGAAGAAAATAATGCTACTGTATGACCTATGAGTCATTGAAGAATTTAATTAAAAGAAAGTGTTTTGAAGAGATGAAACCAACAGAAAACATCAAAACCAATGCGATATAGTTTCTACTGATTTTTGCTGGTGAAATGTGTCTCTACTAGACAACAAATAGATGGGTTTTGTTTTTTAATCCAGTATGCCTATGTATGACATTTGATTGAGCTTAAGTCATTTACATTCAGGGTTAATATGTATGGGTGATACTTTGTTTTTGTCATTTTAGGAATGGGTTGTTCATTGGTTTAGTCTTCTGTTGTCATTTTACTGGGATCTTCTTCCCATTTGCCTTTGGTTTTGTTTGCTGCTATTCCTCTTCTCTCTCAAGAGAACATCTTGAAGTATCATTTGTAGGGCAAGTGTGGAAAAAGGCAAATTCTTTTAACTTTTCTTTACTGTGGAAGAATTTTATTTCATTTTCAAAGACAGAAGAAAGTGTTGCTGGATATGTTATCCTGGGCCGAAAATTTCTTTCTTTCAGAATCTGGAACATGTCACTCCATTCTCTTCTTGCCTGTAGAGTTTCCTGTGAGAGGTCTCCTGTGAGTTTAATTGGCATTCTTTTATATGTCAATTGATTTTTTTCACGTGCACATTTAAGGATCTTTTCCTTATGTTCAATTGAACAGAGCTTGATGATCATGTGTCTTGGTGAAGATCACTTTGATCAAAGCTGTTGGGAGTTCTGTGCCCCTCCTGGATATTGTTTCCCAATTCTTTCTCCAGATTAGGGAAATTTTCCTTTATTATTCCATTAAATATATTTGCAAACTCAGCTTCTCTTTCTGCATCTTCTGGGACTCCCATAACTCTCATATTAGGCCTCTTAATAGTATCTTTCAATTCTTGAATTTTTTTTTTTTTTGGCCCGATTCAGCTCTGCTTCAAACTTTTTGTTTGCTTCTGCCTGATGACAGAAAGTATCTTCCAATTCTGAGATTCTTTCTTCTGCTTGCTTCTTTCTATTTTTGAGACTCTCCACTGTATTTTTAATTCGCTCTACTGTCTTCTTAATTTCTAATGTATCAGCCTTAATTTGCTTTATTGCTGCTATTGCTTGTGCAAAATATTCCTTAAATTCTCTGAACTCTTGTATGTGCTTCCCATTGTTGATCAGAAGCTTTAAAATGAGTTTTCTGAATTCTGTGTTCCCCATTTTCTCAATGTTTTCCTCAGTTAATTCTGAGTTTGGCAGTGGGTTTTGCTCCTTTACAGGGGAATTTTCAGTAATATTCATTGTGCCTTTGTCTCTTCTTTTGCTCTTGGTCATTATATTTCTGATTTCTGGTGAGCAGAGTCTTCTCCTCGGGGCAGGTTTCTAGGCTGTGTCACCCACAGGTCTACAGTTTGATTGTACTTATTGCCGTTGGTACACAGCTCTTTGCTTGCAGCCAATTTTGCCACTCCCTCTAGCGAGTTCCAGATCTGGATTCTTATGTTAGATCCTTTGGTCTCTGTAGCCCCAACTCCTGGCTCACCACTCTGTACTTCCTGTGATACTGTGCTGAGGCTGCACTGTTGTCTCTGCAACCTTTCTCCCACTTTCAGTTGGAGCAGGTCCCAGGATTAGGGAGACACCAAATGTCCTATATAGCTAGGTGGTTGTTGGTGGTGCTTATCTTGTCGGAACCTGTTGGCTGTTAGGTCTGGGTACCACACAAACATATTTTGACTGGTATGATGCCACAGTCGGCATTATTTTCCTATGGTACCAGTATAATCCGCTGAACTCAGTGAGTCCATTGAGCTCAGCACAGGCTCAGTTCACTGTTGTCCCCTGCAGTCCTAAAGCTTTTGCCACAGTGTACAAAATGGTGCCTGACGTACCACTACTAGAGTTGTCAATCTGCTGACCATCAGATCTGAGGGCTACCCAGACCTGTCTTGGGAGGAACCTATCGAATGCCATGTTGATGCAGTTCACTGAGTCAGAAATGAATTCACTCCCAGCTTAGCGTATGCTCAGTCTTTTCCTTTACCTTTGCCTCCTTAGGCAAAATGGCACCCAATTCAACTCTAAGGGGCTGACTGGGCTGTGAAATCCATCCTGTTCTCACATTGCCGGTCTGGGATCTGCTGCTCTGTCTCTGCTCCTGGTCAAATCAAGCAAACCAGCTGGATGGACAGTTTTTTGTCTGGGTTCACCTCCGGAGCTCCCAGTGAAAGTCTCAGTGAAAGTCCCTTCCCACCTGGATGCTGGTGGAGTTCTGGCTGCTGGTGGAGTTGAGATAGCCATTACCTGAATGTTGCTGGGGTATCAGTCACTACAACACCACAGGGTTTTCTCCACTGCTTTCCTGTGTCTGTCAGTCTCCAGGTACCTCTCTGCTATTGTTCTGTCCTCTCCTATTTCCTGGAATGTGTCCTCTCTACTTCATCCTGATTAAATGTTTCTCCATCCGCTTGAATGTGTCCTTACCCTATTCCACCATCTTGATTCTCCCGCTTCTTCATTCTTTACATCAAAGCAAACAATATTTTTGGGAAGTTTAGATTTTTCAACAGCAACGATAGTCTCCCAAATTCTGCTTGCTTTTCTCTATCCTCAGCACATATCATGTGGTCCCAGGCATATTTCTAACTTGTGCAATTCAATAAGACAGACACTTCTGAAAGGACAATTAGGATCAACTTCTCACCCTGGGATTACCTGCACTATACTTTCTAGGTTGTCAACAGGATTGTTAGCTGCATGATTCTCGATTTTAAATTCAGTGAGATTTGTAAATCCTTAGTTTAATACAGTGCTTTAAAATGTAATAACAGCTCTTCCTATAGCAATCTTACACTAAATAAGGACACAAAAAGATTGGATAAGAACTTTACTAGACTTACAATAATCACATAAATAGCAGACTCAGAGCCTTTGATGAAATCTGGGACTTTTGATGCTAATCTACTGTTCTCTACTTGTTTAAACACAGTGTTGCTGTCTCTCTAGAAGCATACATTAGGACAAAATGAGAGGATATATTACAGAAGCATAGGGGAGTGGAGAGCTAACTGAAACAAAAGGCAATTTTTCTTGGTAATCATTGACTAGAACTGGATCTGTAAATACCAGACACAATGAATTTTATTTCTGTAAAGGATTGAATATAGTTCATCTGCATAAGAATAATGAAGGGAAGTACCAAAGTACAGCATTTTAATTTAGCAAACTTCTTTATATTCCCATTTTGAAGTGCTTTTTTCTTGGTATGTACCTGCAGAGTATTTCTTAAAATATAACATTTTCAGACTTAAATCGTTATTATCTGGGCATAATTCTTTCAAATTACTGCAGAAGTAAATATAATAAAGAAAAAATAGAAATGATTAGAGTTATATTAAAAAACAAGACGAGAGCAAAGACAAAAATTCAGTAGGCTAAGCAATGCTTAGCAAGTCAGCACAGTAGCTGCTAAAGACTTAAGGCCTGATTACAGAATACTAAAATAATAAATACATGATTTAAGTGTGGAATTGTGAAAATATAGGACACATAAATAAGTAATTGAGAGATTAAAGTGTTTTAGTCTCTATGAGAAAAGAAGACATAAATGACTGTTCCATTATGCATAAAACAATACAAAAGATATACAATTCAAAAACTAAATTTAACAGCATCTTCAAGCTGTTAATCCAAAATTTGTACTTACAGAATGATTAGAGATATTTATATGATATGTGATACAATTTGGAATTTGCTATTAAGTATTGTGAAAATATCTAAAATTATGTGAATCTTTGAAGTATCTCTTTTGGTGTCATGGTCCTTGACTTCCAAATATTTATGTCATTCCTAGTAGTTATTTGCAGACAAATGAACCTGTATTTTCTTTTAAGCTGCTACTTTAGGAATTGATATGTAATCCAGTCTGTTCATCAAGACTAAGTTTAGATATTTTAGGCACATTGACAATATTGCTATTATTTTTTAAAAGACTTATTTCTTTTTATTGCAAAATCAGATATACAGAGAGGAGGAGAGGCAGAAAAGAAGATCTTCTATCCACTGGTTCACTCTCCAAGTGACCACAATGGCTGGAGTTGAGCTGATCCAAAGCTGGGATCTTCTAACAGGTCTACCACTCTGGTTCAGTGTCCCAAGGCTTTGGGCCATCCTCTGCTGCCTTCCAAGGCCACAAGCAGAGATCTGGATGGGAAGTAGAGTAGCCAGGACACGAACAAGCACCCACATGGAATCCCGATGAATGCAAGGCGAGGACTTTAGCCACTAGGCTATCATGCCAGTCCCCAACAATGTTCCTATTCTTAGTAAAAAAGTGTAATTTCACAATTAAGGTATTAATAACTTGAACCTTACTATTACTCACAAACCATTTTAGACACTAGACAACCCTGAGTGAAAATCATTTTAGAAAGAAATATGAGGATGATTGAAGTGTGGTGATGTGGAAAGAAAAAAATGATCTTGATCCGTGTTGATACTACTAGTTTGCTGAACCAATCATGTCTAGGAATTTATGCTACATCTAAGATGTTTGGTGGGATAATGAGTTGTTTTGATGTTCAGCCATTTTGAAGTGGAGTTTTCTGGTTATTCTAGTGATATATTAATAAAAGTTCTGTAGTAGAACATAACCTTATACATTCTGAATGGGATTTATTCTGAGGTTCTCTGTGCCCTGCAAACTGGAGGTCAAGGAAAGCTGATGAGGTATACATTCCAGTCCCAGACAGAAGATTGAAAGCAAAGAGCTACATGCTACAAGTCAGAGTCCAAGAGGATACTGAGGTCTCTGTCTAGCACACATGTGGACATACAATCCAGCTTCCCTTAGCCTTCTTCTCTTTGCATCCACCCACATAGTCACCTTCACTCCTTAGTGTTCCAATTCAGATGCTAAACTTTTCTGAAAACACCATACGGATATATCAAGCAATAATATTTTAAAAAGTATCTGGGCATCCTGTGCCCAAGTCAACCTAAACACAAATTACTTACCCCAAGCTTAAAGCATTATACTGCAAAAAGATACATTTTTCAATTTATAAGACTTTATAAAATTTCTAAATTATAGACAAGCAGGGAAAGCTACCTAAATTTAAAAACATTTGTGTGTGTGTGTATGCATTATCTTATTTTATATGATCATTTGGTGATTGTCTTCTGGGAAAGTTTCTGGTATTACTTTGCAAAATTAATAAGGCATCTGCAATCTACTCTGCATTTTTTAAGGGAAGGAGTTATCTGCTTGTTTTTTAACCCTTTGATTCACATTGTCTTGCTACACATGGAAGGCTACTTTCTATGCCTTTGAGTAAATCTCTGTGTCTGCCTCTGCTCTTGCATTGTCCTTGTTGATCAACCAGCTTTATGCTAAAGAACAAAACCTTTCCTCAAATCCAGGTAGATTATCACTGGTTTATTGTCTGTTTTACTATTTCATTAAGGAAAAAAATGACAAGTGAATTTCCCTTTATTATGTTTTAGTACCCAGATGAAAGAATTATTTTTATCAAACAAGCATGCTTCTTTATTTTAACCAGTTTTGTGAACATGGTAGAGAAGGGATGGAATTCCTGTTAAAATGGACATTTTTCCAGGAGCACTCGTGATGACTGTAAAGCTGAGAACGTTATTTTATTATTTACCTATTCAATTTCCCCATGATACGTAGTAAAGATACTACTGTTTGTAGAGATGTAAAACAGAATACATGGCAACAAGAGGTTCTTGTTGTCTTAGGATAATGACCTTATAGCTTTATGGACTTCAGCTAAACACATAAACTTACATATACACACATGCAGACACATACATATATTCACATATTCACACCTAGAAATATATATGAAAGTGTGCACAGACACAATGGGCTGCACAAACATACACATGATGTACTCACACATAGGTATACATGCATATATTTTGTCCTTCAGTTTTAAACATTAATTCATTTTGAGGGTTTGTTTCTAGCTCAGAGAGTCTAGAATCTATTATATGAGTATTCTTTCTTAAATAGACTAAAACAATATTGGATAGTTTGTAATATTCCTTCCCTGATCAATAAAAACACAAAATAGAAATGCTAAACGAATAATGTATTTCAAGTAAGAGAGAAATGACTCATTTGGCTATTATGTATTCTCATGTATGTTAATGATTTCATTTCAAGATACTTGTTTCCTTTATCAATGACAACGTTGTTTTAAAAGTATATTAGAATATCTATTTTTGGGAATTTTTTATTGTAGCGAAATCAATTTGCCATTTTGAGCATTTTAAAGTGCATTATTTAATGGCCATAACCATATTAACATTGTTGTACTTACTTTACCATCATCTGTGATCAGCAATTACTAATCCTTCCAAACAGAAAATCCACATTCATTAGATAACGATTCCCACTTTTTCCTTCCTCTACCCCATTGCAACTACCGCTGCTTTTTTATGTCTCTGTGAATTTTACTTCTAGATACATCATGTAAATTATATCATACACTGTCATTTTGTGTATGGCTTATTCATTTAACTTTTTTTCTTCAAGTCTCATTTATTGTGAAACTTTGTTCACTTGAAAACACATTTCATTGCATGTAACATCTTTTATATAAACAACTTCCCGAGTGCTCTGAGTAGGATACGGCTCTCCTGACTTCATGGAAATGTTTGATCCCAGAAGCTCATGCTGGTGATGTTGGGAGGTCAGAACCTTGATCTGGTTATAAAGTTGAAGTGGTCATTAGCACATGACCAGAAAGGGTAGTTCTTACAAGGAGGCTAAGTATAAAACCCCAGGTTGGGACCAAGAGGTCTTTGATTCCTGATTTGTTGTGTGGTATCTGCATATATACCCCACACATACTCAGTCATTGTCATCGTCTGACCTCACCAGCTGGTTGAGCCAATGAGGCTCACTAGCTCACTCATTCTTCAACTGTGAACCAACAAAACCAGAGTCCAAATAAGCATTGCGCCTTCATAATTAGCTTCTTCTAGATATTTAGCATAGTAATAAAACTTGAGCGACACATTTAAATTTTCCATCAGAGCAGGGTTATGCAAATCAAAAACAGAATTTTGCAGTTGAGCAATTGAGGTGCCATATTCTGTCCTTGTCTAAAACCCTTCCAAATCATACAACTAGAAGATTTGCTCTGAAGTATAAATGTAATCATTGAGACTCAGTAAGTCAGTAGACACACACACAGAGAATCATGTATCATATAATGCTGGAATACATTTTGATAAACTGCATATTTAGGTGCTTTGATGGTTGTGTCAACATCATAAAATGTCTGTACTAACACAAACCAAGGTAGTTTAAACCTGCTATGCACCTAGCCTATGCGGTATGTACAACTGTACATGTTATCCCTCCTTGAAACCTCCTTATGTGGTATATGATTGTGGTATACACACACACACACACACACACACACACACACTATTCACAACCCCATGTGTAGGTTACCTCAAAATATGACAGGATTTCAGAAAGTTGGTGGAAAATTGAATCAATAGTCAAGTTTACTTTGGTGAAAAAACATACTGGAAATCCATGCATAATTTTTTTCTTAAAGCATGTTTTTCATTAACTTTTTAATCCTTCTTGCATTTGCTTAGAAAGTAACAATTCAAGTTATTAACTGAAATATTCTGGAGATCTTGCTTGACTTTTTTGACAAGATATTATAAGCTGAATTGTGCACTGTCAAGATTTGTATTTCAAAGTCCTAACTCGAGTATTTACTGTATTTATACACAGGACCTTGAAAGGATTATTGAGGTTACAGGAGGTCAAAGCTGGGAGACTTATCTGAAAGGATTGATGTCTTACAGGAAGAGGAAAAGACTCTAGCAATGTTTATGCACAGAGGAAAGACTTTGTGAGGACACAGTGGGAAGACAGTCATTTGTAAGTCAAGGGTGAGAATTCAGAAGAAACCAAGAATGCTAACTCCATGATTTAGTACTTTGAGGCCCATCAGACTATGAGAGATGAATTAGTATGGTTAAAATCACTCCATCTCTGGTATATTTATTTTGAAGCTCTAGTAAACTAATAGAAATTTCCTGTTGATATTTTTACCCAACAAAACTCTAATATTTTAATTGCCGTATTTTTCACATATTTTAACATCCAAGCTGAAAGTTGTTAACTATATTTGGTTTTATATCTTCATATTAATGCATTGGATTCATACTAATTTTCTCCTAATAAAAGACAAATATCTTACTACTAAGTGCTTTGTTTAAGCTTATATGTAATGTCACTAAGGCCAAGAAATATCAATATATAGTTAATTACTTTGATAATTAAACTTTCAAAATTATTTATTATTGGTTTGTTTGAATGACAAAATGACAGAGCAAAAAATAAGGGTTTTTTCCGTCTTCTGGCTCAGTTTCTAAATGATTGCAATACCAGGGAACTTGACTAGGCGGAGATTAGGACCATAGAACTTAATCTGTATCTCCTACATTGCTGACAAGAACCCAATTACTTGAGCCACACTGCTACCCCTTCTTGTGTTAGCTAGATGTTGTAACAGGGAGAAGTCAGGTCTTAAACTCAGGCACTCTGCTATGGGACTCCATTCTTAAATGCTAGGCCAAATTTTTGAATGTTCCTGTATTTACTGTAAGATTCTGTTTGAAATCTCATTCCTTATTGCATGGTTTTAATTTATACAGTTAATATTGAAAACAGGACTGCAGAATGTAAATTCCAAAGAGTGCAGAAACCTGAAAGGTTAAAAACTGGTGTGAACTCAGATTTGAAGTAATTAATTTAGTAATTTTCAGGAACAGATAAGTAGAGCATGAGAAAGAATATTCATTATGCGTGCAAAGGAAGACTCTGTATTCCTAATTAACAATACAGCAGCATCAGCATAAAGTGAGCATTATTCTTCCTCAAGATAATAGGCAATATTTAAGGAAGGATTTTCTGTTTGTTCTTTCTTCCATTTGAGCCCTTGTCAGGAAGGGTCCGTCTTTTCTGACTATCTGGGTAGGAACGTGGTTAGACCACATTTTGTGGCACTTCCTGTGGGTAGACCCAGACACTTAGCGTGTGCTTAACACAAACAGTGAAGAAAAATGTAACGAGTGATATTCTTGTAGCCTTGGAACGACACCATGAAATAAATGCTTCCTTTAGATTCACTTAGTAGTAAAGCAATCATATGGATTTTTTAAAAAAGATTTATTTTATTTTTATTGGAAAGGCAGATTTACAGAGACAAAGAGAAGATCTTCTGATGGTTGTTTCACTCCCCAAGTGGCTGCAATGACCAGAGTTGAGCTGATCCAAAGCCAGGAGCTAGGAGCTTCTTCCAGGTTTCCCATTCTGATGTAGGCGTTGTGCCATCCTCGACCACTTTCCCAGACCACAAGGAGGGAGCTGTATGGGAAGTAGAGCAACCGGGACTGGAGCCAGTACCCATATGGGATCTGGGCACATGCAAAGTGAAGGCATTAACCACCAGGCTACTGCAGCAGGTCAAACTCTATGGATTTTATGAACTACTTAATATCTATGTCCACAAACTTAACTTTTATGATAAAAACTCTCTTGTAACTCATAATTAAATTTTAATCACATTTTACTGTCTAGAAACATCATGACGTACACAGTGTCAAAATCAAGAAAGTGATCACATGTAGTAGTTACCTGTAACATAGGGGGTTCAATCGAGATGTGGATACATTAATTCTGTTGCCTCAAATGACAAAATTAGAATTAGAAATAACTGACTTCCCCCATAAAATGCATTTCTCTTTCACTCAATGCCTCAAATATCCTTTTCCTACTAGAAACTAGAACATAAAGTGAATTTGGCATAGTGAAGTGGTTGGCTATTGGCTCAGCTATTTATGTAATTTTGAAAATGTTGTATACTTAAAAGTGAGAATTAGGACAACATCTTTACTCCAGTTTATTTTGAAGAACTATGGAATTTGACCACTTGGTCCAGTACAGAGCAATGTCCCCAGAGGGGCAGTTGCTGTCTGATTTTGAGTTCCTGTTACCCCATTCATCTGACATTACATTTACCCAGTACCTTGGCTGGTTTTGTGTTGGTGACCCGGTGTAGTTCAGTTGCAGTGTCAGAACATCTACATGACATCCCACACTGTTTCTTTTATCTGGAGTACGACTCTGCAGCTATGCGTTTGGGAAGGTCTTCCTAACCTTTCCAACATACAAGATAATCTGTTCTCTATGAAAATGTCTTCCAAGAATATAATACCACATTTCTTAGAAATTGCTTCCTGCAAATCTCATCCAATGAAGATTGCAACAGATGATGCTAAACAGGCAAGAAAATCTTCAGGGGATTTGCAAGGACCACAGTCTGAGTTAAGTTCGACTAGCAAAAGGCAAGATGGCTTTTTGATGCCCTTGGTGAACCAACAGGAAATAGTGCAATACATTACCAAGGAGGTGAGGGAATGGAGCATTTTGAGCACTTGAGTAATTTCTGAGATTGCAAATATTTCCTCTGTGATTAGGACATATATGTTTGCTAATTGGTGCCCATCAATGGAAACACACCAATTCCAGATTGTTTTGTTTAAACTTACACTACTGATAGTAATGAATGTGAGCAGAACCTCTTTAGTTCAATTACTCCTATCAATGGTCACATTGTGAAACTGTTAAAAATCAGCTTCTTATTTAGCTTAACTCACTATCATTTTAGAAAATTATCTGACAAGAAATTGGAATATTTAACTTCACTGCGTATTTCCTCAATAAAAACATTTTTGCCTGTCTTTCCTTACAATGGCAAAATATATAGAACTACAGCATCCATGGAGTGCTTATATGCAGAATTTAAGAGAAGCTGTTTGAGTTGTTTACTAAATGTATACTCTTTATTCTACAAAAAAACTGAAAACTAAATATATTCATTGATTATTAATGCACTTTGTTTTGAAATAAGATGTAAATTACATTTATCTCTTTTATCAATCATGTTAATGCAGCTAAAATTGTATGCCTTCTAGATTCCTTTCTATTTCAATTATTCTTCTTAATGATAATGTTATGAAACTATTTTTTGAAGATTCTTTTTATTTTTTTAATTTTTAAAAATTTTTATTTTTTTAATTGCAAAGTCAAATATACAGAGAGAAGGAGAGACAGAGAAGGAGAGACAGAGAGGAAAATCTTCTGGCTGTTGATTCATTTCCCAAATGCCCACAACGGCCAGAGCTTAACCAATCCAAAGCCGGGAGCAGGAGCCTCCTCCAGGTCTCTCACGCATGTGCAGGCTCCCAAGGCTTTGGACCATCCTCAACTGCTTTCCCAGGCTACAAGTAGGGAGCTGAATGGGAAACGGGGTTCTAGGATTAAAATTGGCAGCCATATGGGACTTTAGCCACTAGCTTACTGTGTTGGGCCATGAAACTTGGGACTTTAGCCACTAGCTTACTGTGTTGGGCCATGAAACTTTTAGTAAGTCAAGTTTCAGATTTTGCTTACTTTGACATAATTCTAGAAAATCATGTGACCAGAGAGATTGAGATATTTAACTTTATCGTCTGTGAGTTGAACTTATAAAAGAAAGCTCAGTTCTTGAACTATTTAAAGATTGAAGATGTCAGTCTGATTGCTCTCCATCCAATACTGCCATTAACTGCTCTAGTACTTTAATCCTTGGGAAAATTCCATGGAAGGAGGAGATTTGCAATATAACTCCACAGGAAAGCCATCAGGGGACAGAGTTGATGGGTGGCCTGCACAAAGAGCTACCTCCACTTAGTCAAAGGCTTAAGAAGGCATAATGATATAGAAATTCTAGAGCTTATCAGACATAAAATGTACGTAAATTACAAGAATTATTCATGGTAATTTGGTACAATGTACATTTAGATAATTATTCAGTGCTTAGCCCCAAAGTATTTTTTCTTACTGTTAAATTCAATTGCATATTTTACTAAAACATTTACTAGGAGAATGAGCAGGAAGTGAAATTCATTCACTTGACATTTTCCCCAGTTGATTCACATCAGCTAATCCTATGATTAGAGAGGATTCACAAAAAATTTTTTTTCAAGGTATTGTTTGATTTCCAGAAATAAATTTATAACTCTGAAGTTGCCAAGCATGAAATAATGATTACAATACCCTTCATAATACAATACTTTCTAAGTATTACCCATTTTGCTAGGAAATCAAGTGGCATATAATTCTCTACATACATGTGCATGTATTCATTCATTTATCCAAAAGTATTTCTTCATTTTCGGCATTGTCAGGCCTTATTCTTACCGTTGCAAGTATAGAAATAGACTGTTTCTATAACTAAGGGGGATAGTTTGGCTTCATAGGCATGTGGAAAGAACTTGTCTCTTGGTTAATGCTCCATTTTGTCATATTGAAGTTTGAGTTTTTGTTTTTCAGCTTTTGAAGCCTGGTGCTAAGTGTTGATCATGAATAGAAGAAGGGGTGCAGTCGGCAGGTTTATTTTATTTTATTTTATTTTATTTTATTTGTTTTTATTGGAAAGGTGGATATACAGAGAGGAGGAGAGACAGGAAGATCTTTCATCCGATGGTTCACTCTCCAAGTGACCGCAATGGCAGGTGCTGTGCCAATCCGAAGCCAGGAGCCTCTTCCATGTCTCCCATGTGGGTGCAGGGTCCCAAGGCTTTGGGGCTTTCTCTACTGCTTTCCCAGGCCACAAGCAGGGAACTGGATGGGAAGCGAAGCTGCCGGGATTAGAACTGGTGCCCATATGGGATCCAGGCGTGCAAGGCGAGGACTTTAACCACTATGTTATTGCACCGGACCCTTGGCAGGTTTATTGGCAGTTTCCCCTTCACACTCACTGATGACGTTCGTGAATCACCATGAGTAAAGCATTCATTCTGGTAAATTCTGGTGAACCCTGTGAGGCATCGCGATTCAGTGGGAAACACACACACACACACACACAATGAGCAAAGCATATTTTACGTATATATTATAATAAATAGTTTGTGGAAAATGCCAGAAACTTCTACAGGAAATGATTCTATGGAAAGATGAGGGAGATAATTAAATTAACAGTTTCTTTCCCATTCCATTGCTAAGCCCAAGATTGAGATTATTGGTAGAAAGTGCTTGCATCAGGCATCCAAGTTGGAAGAGTGAAATTGCTTTTGTGTATAGTTTGTTCTGGTGGCAGAAACTGAATTTCTATGATTTTTGCTTGAGTAAATGTTGTCACATTTGAGTAAAATGACACTGAATAGTAAAAGAGAATGGTCAAATTCATAGTAATAATTTAAAATTAAAATAATTCTTTATTTAAATGATATTGAATAGCAAATAAAAAGCACCATGCAAATTTCAGAGGAAGGAAAAGAAAGAAAAGTTTTATCCTAATAACCTTTTTATTGAGCAAGGAGCCTCACATTTTCATTTTTCACTGAACCCCATAAATTATGTAGATTGCCCCCTTTGGGACATCCATTCTCATGAGTAAGCAGAAGGCAAAATGTCATTAGAATGTAGATGTGGAGATGCTGTAACACAGCAAGAAGTTTGAAGGTGAGGAAGAGAAGAGGCATCTGGACAGGCATTTCAGGAAAAAGTTTTTGAAACTTGAATGCAAGGAGCTAGCCATGGAGGTACTGGGAATAAACAGGGAGGAGGATGTATGGGAAACACCTTCATGAGTTCCTGAAATGGGGAAAAAGGTGACTGTGGTCCTGGAAAAGCGGTAGAAAACTGGAGGAAAAGAGGACACAGGGCACAGGGGTAAGGGGCGGCGGGGCTCTATGAACCGCTAACTGGGGTGGGAGCTCAGGATTTTGAAATGGGATATGATGTGATTAGACACAAATACTTTACCACTCCTCCTTATCTTAAAATGAAGGTATGGAGACTTGGGGGCTTAGCAAATTTTAGTGTCATATTCAAGGCAGCAGAGCCCATAAACAAAAGATCCAGAACCAGAAATTCATCATTCTAACTATAAGGACTGACTACATATTAAACCAGTATGTGCTGGACTCTTACAATAAGGATTCCATGCTATGAAAGATAGCATGAGCTGAACAGTTAACGGGATTTTATTCTGGCTACAGCAATAGGGAAAAAATTATTAATGCAGAAGCCATCAAAGTGCAAGAAGACCTCCTGAGGTGCTATAGAAACAGGTGAAAACATGAGTACTGGGGACAGGTAGAGGTTTCCTACTGGGATGGGCAAAAACAAGGTGGTCTTTTGTCATCAGCCTGTACTACAGTTTGAATTTGAAATTGGTCTTCAATTCACTCAGGAGTTTCAGCGCTAACGTCTGACCAGTTCAAGGTGCTAACTTGGTAGGAATTTCATTCTTTCATGTATTTAGAGGTGGGGTCTTTGGGAAGATATGTGACTGGTTTAAGTTGTTAGAGTAGAGCCACCGTGTTAGACTCCTGGGGTTGGAGAGGCAGATGGGGACACACCATGTCTCTTGTCTTGCCCTGTACCACCCCAGACTTGGCCAGCAAGAAGGCTGTCACTAGAGATCCAATCTATCAGCCTCAACTGCTGTTGGGTTATCAGCCTCCACAACAGTGAGCCAATATAAATCATCTTTCTAGGGACCGGTGGCGTGGCCTAGCAGCTAAAGTCCTTGCCTTGAATGCGCTGGGATCCCAATGTGCACCAGTTCAAATCCTGGCAGTTCCACTTCCCATCCAGCTCCCTGCTTGTGACCTGGGAAAGCAGTGGAGGACGGCCCCACAATTTGGGATCCAGCACCTGTGTGGGAGACCTGGAGGAAGTTCCTGGCTCCTGGCTCCTGGCTCCGGATCAGCACAGCACCGGCCATTGTGCTCACTTGGGGAGTGAATCATTGGACAGATCTTCCTCTCTATCTCTCCTCCTCTGTGTATATCTGACTTTATAATAAAAATAAATAAATATTTAAAAAATAATCTTTCTATATTCCCCTATCAGGGCTCAGTTACTTCATTATACAGACTAAATGCTGCCTAAGCAACCTGACCCTTAGAACACAAAATCTCAGTTAAACTTGGTGCTTTGTGTATTTTAAGTATCTTTTAAAACAGTAATCTCTTGTTTCCTTTGGCAACAGAAAGCTGTACTCATGGCTTTGTATACAGGACACAGCAACTGAGTGATTCATTGCATAAGACTTTGCAACGCTGGCTACTGTTTTCTTTTCCTATCCTCTCTGAAAACATTGGATTTACAAATGTTTCATTTTATATGTTACTGTATCTTGCTTGCCTTTATTATTCTATTTCAGAGTATCTATATCTAAGGTTTTGGAATTTGTTGTCTTTTTAAGTATGTAAGTATCAATATTTAACAAGCATAAGATCTGATAGTTGGGACACTGCTTAGGATACCAAAACCCATATGACAACATGGCTGAGTTGGATGTGCACTCTGAATAGAATAGATGATGGTTCACGAAGTTGGGTTTCTACCATCCACATGGGACAGCTGGATTGAATTTCTGGCTTCCATGGTGAGAATATGAAGAGCAAATCAACAGATGACTCCTCTCTAACCAACTCAAGTTAAAAATATATTTATGTGCTTGTGCATGTGTATAAATTTTGCTAAGATTTTATATCTTCAGGTTTTCTCTACCAAGTCATTATTGTGTACCTTATTAATTCTCAGAACATTTTCAATGTATTTCATATTTTAAATTCCAACGGACAATATTTCTAATACTAATACCGTAATTCAGAATTTGCTCCTCTTTAAAATTTACTTTACACATTATAACAAAATTTCTTGTGGGTAATTTTGTGGTATAGTGAATTAAGCATTCCATATCAGACCATCAGTTCATGTGCCAACATTTCTATTTCCTGTCTAGTTCCCTGATAATGCTCCTGGGAAAGCAACGGAGGATGTTGAATAGTTGGGTTTCTGCTAACTGTGTAGGAGACCAAGATGAATTTCTTCATTCTTGGCTTCAGTGGAAAGATACCAGATTTTATTTTATTGCATTTTGGTATATTCTACTGAAAATATAACATTTTGATGAGGAATAAATTTAAACAATTCAAAGTACAAAATGAACTTAAACTGACTTATCATGACTATCCAAGTATTGAATTAAAGAATAAGTGGGTTCAGATTTGCTTTTCTGAGTTATTAGAAGTAACTTTCTGTATGCATATAGTTCACAAAGTTGGTAAACAAACAAGTTTCAAAATTTTACAACCAGCTTCATTGAAAACATTGCCTTCCTGTACAGAAGCTTCTTAGTTTGATGAAATCCCATTTGTTTATTTTGGTCTTGATTGCTAGTGCTTTTGGTGTCCTTTTTAGAAAGTCAGGACCTACACCTAAATCTTGCAGGGTATTTCCAACATTTTCTTCCAAAAGTTTGAAGGTTTCTGGGTGTAGGTTTAGGTCTTTCATCCATTTGGATTTGATCTTAGTGTATGGTGAAAGATATGGGTTTGTCTTCTGGTTTCTGCAGGCTATCAACCAGTTGTCCCAACGGCATTTATTGAACAGACCTTCCCATTTGCTTGGATTGTCATCTGTCTTTTTGTCAAAGAATATTTGGCTGTATCTGTGTGGGTTCCCTTCTGTTGTGTCTGTTCTGCTCCATTGATCCTCCTCTCTATCTTTGTGCCAGTACCAGGCTGTTTTGATAACCACTGCCCTATAGTATGTCCAGAGGTCCAAGACTGTGATTTCCCCTGCTAACTTCCTATTCTTCAGAATGGTTCTCGCTACTCATGGTTTTTTGTGTTTCCAGATGAACCTTTATATCATTTTTTCCAGTTCAGTGAAGAATGTTTTGGGTAATTTGATTGGGATTGCATTGAATGTATATATTGCTTTTGGTAGTATAGACATTTTAATGATATTGATTTTACCTATCCACGAGCATGGGATGTTACTCCATCTTTTGAGGTCTTGTTCAATTTCTTTTTTAAGTAGTTTGTAGTTTTCTTCAAAAAGGTCTCTTACATTCTTTGTTAGATTTATGCCTAGATACTTCATACTTTTCTCTGTTATTTTGAATGGTATCTTGCTGGTTAGATTTTTTTCCAACTTGGGGCTGTTTGCATACACTATGGCTGTTGATTTTTGTTCATTAATTTTGTACCCTGCCACTTTACCAAACTCTCATATAAGTTCTAGCAGTCTCTGTATTGAGTCTCTTGGTTCTTCTATGTAAAGGATCATGTCATCTGCGAATAGTGAAAGCTTGACTTCTTCGTTTCCCATTTGAATTCCTTTGATTTCCTTTTCTTGTCTTATGGCCTCTGTGAGCACCTCTAGGACTATGCTGAATAGCAGTGGTGATAGTGGACATCCTTCTCTTGTTCCAGATCTCAGTGGAAAGGATTCCAGCTTTTCTCCATCAGTATGATACTGGCAATGCGTTTTTCATATATTGCTTTGATTATGTTGTGGATTGTACCTTCTATGCCTACCTTGGTTAGGGTTTTTAGCAGGAAGTGATGTTGGATTTTGTCAAAAGCTTTTTCTGCATCTATTGATACTATCATGTGATTCTTGTTTCTCAGTTTTTGGATGTGGTGTATCACATTTATGGATTTCCGAATGTTGAACCATCTCTGCATTCCCGGGATGAATCCTACTTGATCCGGATGAATGATCTGTTTGATGTTTTTTTGAATTCTATTGGCTAGGATTTTGTTGAGAATCTTAGCATCAATGTTCATCAAAGAGATTGGTCTGCAGTTCTCCTCTGTTAATTCTCTATTCGGTTTTGGGATTAAAGTGATGTTGGCTTCATAGAATGAGTTTGGAAAGGTTGCTTCCTTTTCTATTGTTTTGTAGAGTTTGTGGAGGATTGGGGTTAGCTCTGTTTGGAATGTTTTGTATAATTCTGTGGTGAAGCCATCTGGTCGTGGGCTTTTCTTTGTTGGGAGATCTTTAATCACTGACTCTATCTCTGCTTCGGTTATGGGTTTATTCAGGTCTTCTGTTGCTTCTGTGGTAAGTTTTGGTAAGTGGTGGGGGACGAGGAACCACCTGGTGGTCTTCTGATTTGTTGGAGTACAGTTCTTTGTAGTAATTTCTAATTATTTTCTTAATGATTGCAGTGTCTGTTATTATGTTGCCTTTTTCATCTTTGATGCTGCTAATTCTTGCTTTCTCTTGTTTTTTTTCTTTGTCAGTTGGGCCAGTGGGGTGTCTATATTATTTATCTTGTCAAGAAACCAGCTTCTTGATTAGATTTTGTGTATAGTTTTTTGGATTTCCATTTGATTTATGTCCTCCCTTGTTTTGATAATTTCTTGTTTCCTGTTGTTTGTGGGGCCTTTCTGTTGCTACTTTTCCAATGCTTGGAGGTCTGTGCTTAATTCCTGTATTTGATGACTTTCTTGGGCCTTGACATGAGCACCAATTGCAATAAGCTTACCATGTAACACTGCTTTGGCGGTGTCCCACAAGTTTTGGATTATTGTATCTGAGTTTTCATTGGTTTCCATAATTTTTTTAAAAGATTTATTCATTTTATTACATCCAGATATACACAGAGGAGGAGAGACAGAGAGGAAGATCTTCCATCCGATGTTTCATTCCCCAAGTGAGCCACAACGGGCCGGTGCGTGCCGATCTGAAGCCAGGAACCTGGAACCTCTTCCGGGTCTCCCACGCGGGTGCAGTGTCCCAATGCATTGGGCCATCCTCAGCTGCTTTCCCAGGCCACAAGCAGGGAGCTGGATGGGAAGTGGAGCTGCCGGGAATAGAACCGGTGCCCATATGGGATCCCAGGACTTTCAAGGCGAGGACTTTTAGCCACTAGGCCACGCTGCTGGGCCTGGTTTCCATAATTTTTTTTATCTCGTGTTTAATTTCTTCCCTGACCCATTGTTTGTTTAAGAGCATATTGTTCAACCTCCAAGAGTTTATGAATTTCCTGGGGCATTTTGAATTGCTGATTTCCAGTTTCATTCCATGGTGGTCTGAGAAAGTACATGGTATGATTCCGATTTTTTTGAAGTTAGTTAGTCTTGCTTTGTGTCCTATCATGTGGTCTATCCTGGAGAAGGTGCCATGCACTGCTGAAAAAAATGTATAATCTGCGGCCTTAGGATGAAATATTCTATAGATGTCTACTAAGTCCAGTTATTCTATTGTTTGTGTGAGCTCTGTAGCTTCTCTGTAGAGCTTTTGTCTCGTTGATCTATCTATTGGTGTTAATGGGGTGTTCAGATCTCCCACAATTATCGTATGTTTATCCCTGTAAGTCCATAAGTAATTGCTTCCCATAGCTGGGTGCATCTGGAATTGGGGCATAGATGTTAAGGATGGTAATCACTTCCTGATGGAACTTTTTTTTCAACAAAATAAAATGTCCTTCAATGTCCTTTTTGATGTTTGTCACATTTACATCTGGGATTAGGACTGCTACACCAGCCTTTTTTATCTCGTCCATTGGTGTGAAATATCTTTTTTTCCATCCCTTCACTTTCAGTTTCTTAGCATCTTTTCTGGTTAGATGTGTCTCTTGTAGGCAGCAGATAGTTGGGTCCTGTTTGTTGATCCAATCCGTTAATCTTTGTCTTTTGACTGATGAATTTAGGCCATTTGTGTTGAGGGTTAATATTGTGAAATTGCAATTTTGTCCTGCCATGCACATGTTTTTTTGTAGGTGTTGGTATCTGATTACCTTACCTTGTGTGAACTTTAGTCAGGAGGTCTTCTAATTTGCCATCCTTGCCTATGGTTTGCTTCATTTTTTTCTGGGATTAGTGCATTTCTAAGGAGATTTTGTAGGGCTGGTTTTGTGCTGGCAGATTCTTCTAGTTTCTCCTTGCTATGGAAGTATTTAATTTCATTCTCGAATACAAATGAGATCTTTGCTGGGTGCATTATTCTTGGTTGACAGTTGTTCTGTTTCAGAATTTGAAAGACTTGATTCCATTTCCTTCTTTCTTGGAGCATCTGTTCTGGGAAGTCAGCGGTGATCCTGATGGGCCTGCCTATAAATGTAAGCTTGTCTCTGCTTCGTGCTAGTCAGAATTCTTTCTTTGTATTCGTTGGAGGGTAGCTTGACTATCACGTGTCTGGGTGAAGATGAAGATCTCTGTGGTTCAAATCTGTGGGGGGTTCTTTGACCTTCCTGGATTTGGACTGGGCTCATGTTCCAAGTGTTTTGGAAGTTCTCCTGTATAATTTCATTGAGCACTGGTTGCATACCTGTCTCCCTTTCCACTCCTTCTGGAAGGCCTATAATTCTGATATTCGACTTCTTAATGTTGTTCATTTCCTGGATGGCCTCATTAGTTTTGTTCAAATGTTTCTCCAATTATCCAAACGGACAAGTACGCTTTTCCCCTGCCTTTGGTAACTGATGCACAGATAGACAAAATGTGATGTACTTGAGTAAGATTGACATTTTGAGAATGATTGTTGTCTAAGTCTTTCTCTGTACTCTTGAGGAATAGCAGGTTTTTGTCTTCTTGCTGCTTAATTCTTTACCTAATAAAGTTTTAAGATTGTGGTTGCAAAATAAACCAAACGTATGTCATAAAATAGAAACAAAAGAAGGAAGAGAGGGGAGTATGGGGTTGGAATGTAGGCAGGAAGGAAGGTAAGGTGTAAAGCATAAATATATTTCTAAATATGTGCTTTTGTAATTTGTAAAATATTGAGTTTAGATAAATTAGTTAAAATTTTAAAAATTAAAAAGGTGTAGAATTCAGTAAAACCTAAGGTAAGATGATTTGACGGGAAGAAAACTTCAGATATTTAGTTGAAGTACTCATTTAGTTGATGGAATGTATGCAAATTTTTAGAAAAAATGGTGACAAGAAGCATGCTTTGATCAAAAGCGATATAAGTGATATAAACTATTGCACATACTTTAAACTTGAACCTTTATGCCAATAATCTAAAGTCTTAAGGAAAATATTTCACTGACTTCTGAGCCATACAAATAAAACATTAATACAATGCTAATTGTGAATATAAATCATTAGTTAATTATAACTAAACTTAAAAACATAAACAAAACCAAAAAAGCCTGCATGCATAAATTGTGTTGTGAATGCAGTGTTTTTTCAGACTTTGTTTTAAATCTTTGTCAAAAAAATTAAGAACGATAAACTACTTTAATTTTAACTGTGAATGTTTTAAAATTTACTATGTGTGAGGAAAGTTAAAAAAGCTTGCAATTAATGACAGCTTTTAGAGCTTTCCTATACTGAACTCTGTTTATTAGAAGATTAAAACCTTTGACTATACTGTAAATTAAGATACATTTCTCAGAAATAATAAGTAATATATTGAGTTAAAAATAAGTCAAATCATTGTAACTTTCAGATCTGTTTTTTTTAAAAAAAAAAAAACATATTTATTTTATGGCACTGTTCTATAAGCTCTGAGATTTTCCTTTCCCCTTCCCCAAATCTGCTCCCCTTGCTGATTTCACCTATAGTATTGCAATAGCATAGTCTTCTGTAAACAGTCCTAAATTCATTATTCTTCTGTGTAAGTGTATGCTGACATTATAGGTATGGTCAATGGCAGAGAGTCCAGCATTCTATTGTCAAGATAGACTTAACATTTTGCACTGGGAGACCTTCTTTGACTTTGAAGTAGTGATGCACACTGCATTGTATCTTCACATCTGAATTTAAAACAGCATCACATTTTCAAGCAAAGCAAGAGAAAGTGAAATCAACAAATGAGGCAGTATACATTAACTTGGCCCCAATTTCCTCACTAATTTTTTACACTAGAATTTCTACCTAACCTGATGAAAAAAAGAAAGAAAGAAAGAAAAAAAGAAAGAAAGAAAGAAAGTAAGTTAGTTCAGTATAAAGCTAATTTTGAAAAAGTCTGTGGAGAAGTTGCAAGTTTTAAATGATTTTAAAACTTATCTTCTCTGCCCACAAGGTGTTTCAACCACACATAAATAAGTGTCATCCTTCAGATGTGTGGAGATGGAAAAGCTGATCTGACAAGAAACATTATATAATATGCTGCTGCTGTAAGCTACAATTTATTATGTGAATATCATCCCATTGCATGATTTATTTTCTTCAAAATGTTGCTTCCAAATTTCAAAATTGACCTTGACCATTTTTTCCCCAGCTGTGCTTTTCTTTGTCACTTCATAATGCAACTTATTTCAGGGTTGTATTTAGAGTATTGTCTGAGTCCAGTGGGGCCACTTCCCCAAGGGTGATTTCTCAGTCTATAAGCCAGAGATGAGTCTCAAACCCAGACTGGTGTTACACCATTTTACTCTGGGTGTGCTATTACCAGATGGACATTGGGGACTGGCCAGGGGTGTCTACCAGATTCAGAGCAGGTTACAAAATTTTCTGACCAGAAAACTTCTGCCTGGATCTTGTGAGTTTGGGGCTTTTGTTACCTTTCTTACACCTGTATTCAGTCATCCTTGCCAAGTGTTTCTTTCACAAAGAAGGATTAAGATTTTCTGATGAGGGTGTACTTGGTATTAACTCCCTGACAGATGCATGCATACTGTGGTGTCCTTGGTTCTACAGCAACCAGAGTTTCAGCTTGTATTGTGATAGAGACCTGATAATCCCTGACCATAATCAGGGAACTGTATTGAAAATGGAGCAGCTGGGATTTGAACCAGAACCAATGTCAGGAGTCAGCGCCACAAGTGGAGGATTAGCTTGATCTGCCACCCTGCTGCCATCCTTCACATCCATTTATTTATTTGTGTTTAATTGCCTATGTTTCTGAGTCCTTTTCCAAGAAGTATTTGCCTACAGCTATGTCTTGCAGACTTCTGATTCTTTCCTTCAGTAGTTTGATGGAATCAGAATGTAGATTTAGAGCCACTTGCATTTAAAGTTTATTTCTGTATAAAGGCATAAGCTAGGGATGTTGTTTTATTCTTCTGTACACTAAGAGAGTGTCCTTTCTACTTGGATTGATGTTAGTTTGCTTTTTCAAAATTACTTGGCCATTGATGTGTGGATTCATTTCTGAGATTTCTGTTCTGTTTCACTGACCTTCATATCTGTTTCAAGCTAGTGCCAGGCTATTTTGATTATAACTGCCTTTAGTTATTCTTAAAGTCTGAAACTCTGATGACTCCAGCTTTGTTTTTTGTTAAGATTGCTTTTGCTATTTGAGATATATAACCATTTTATTTTAATTTGTTATCTTTTTTTTCTAAATCAGAACATGTCATATGTATTTTTATTGGAATCACATTCAATCTGTAAATTCTCCAGGTATAATGGACCTTTTGACATTATTCCCACCAATCCACAAACATGGAGGATTTTTCTGTGTTTTGGTGTCTTCCACTTTTTTCTTTACTATTTTGGTATTTTCATAGTATAGATGCCTCACAGCCTTTGTTACATTTGTTCTGAGGATGCCTTAGGATTTTGCAGCTATTGTGTACAAATTCTTTCCTGTGATGGGAATGTTGTATTTGCAAAAAAAAAAAAAGGGGGCTATTGCTTTATGTGTTGATTGTGTGTCCTGCAACACCGTTGAACTCTGAGTTCCAATAGTTTCAGTAGAATCATTTTCTTCCCCTCTACAGAGAACCATATCATCTTCAAACAGGAATATTTTAATTCCCTTCTTTCCAATTTGTATAATCTTGATTCCTTTATTTTTGCCTAATGACTCTGTAAACAGTCCTAAGGGCTGTGTAGAATAGCAGTGCTGAGCAAGGGCATCATTGACTCATTCCATAGCTTAGTGTAAATGCCTGAATTTCCTTCTATCAATATGAATCTGTCCATTGATTTGTCTTGCATTGACTTGATTATACTGAAGACTTTATATATTCAATTCAATTAAGGTTTTTATCATGAAATAATGCTAAGGTTTTATCATGAAATGATGCTATATTTTATTAAATTATTTATCTGGGTCTACTGAGATAATTGTGTAGTTTTTATTCCTCAGCTTATTAATGGGAAGTATCACATTTATTGATTTGTGTGTACTGAATCATCCCTGCACACCAGTAATAAATCCCACTTGGTCCAGGTGAATGATCTTTCTGATGTATTGCTGGATTCAATTATCCAGTATTTGGTAGAGGGTTTCTGCATCCATGCTCTTCAGATATATTGGTCTATAGTTGTTTTCTTTTTCTGGTCTTGAAATTAATGTGATGCTGGTCATATAGGTGGAGTTTGGGAGGATTAATTTTTTGAATAATTTCAAAAGAATTGGAAGTAGCTCTTGAAAAGTTTGATAAAATTTAGCGTAAAGTCATTTAGTCCTAAGCTTTTAATCATTCGCAGTGTCTTTATTGTCAATTCCGTTGTCTGTTTAAGTTTTCCATGTCACCATGACTCACTTTAGGTGGATGGTATGTGTATTAGAAACCTATTCACTTCTTCAAAATGTTTCCAGTTTGTTGGAATATAACAGTTTGCAGTAATTTCTGTTGATTATTTTTGTATCTGTGGTACCCATTATTATATTTTCTTTTCATCTCTGATTTATTGATTTACTTCTACCTCTTTGTTTTGGTTAGTAGTGCTAGTGATGTATCAATTTTTTTTTTCAAAACCAGCACTGCAATTCACTGATGTTATTTATTTTCTTAAAATTTTCTTCATTTTTAGTATTTCTTCTTTTCTATTTTTGTGTTTGATCTGTTGTTATTTGTCTTGGTTCTTGAGATGCTTTGATCAATTATTTATGTGATTCTTTCCTGATTTCTTGAGTTAGGCATTAATTTTCCCTGTATATCCCTGCTTTTGTTGTATCCTGTGAGCTATGATATATTGTGCTATCATCTTCATCTTCTGAGTCATCTTCTAGATTTTCATGAAATGTTGATTTCTAACTCCATTCCATGGTGGTCCAACATGTACATGGTATAATTTCAATTATTATTATTTTTTTTTGCTGATGCTTGCTTTATGCCCTAATTGTTTTCTACCTAAAAGTAAGCTTCATGAACTGATTAAAAGTGGATATTCCGCAACTGTGGAATGGAATGTTCTGTAGATATCATTAATTCATTTGATCCACAATATACATAAATTCTGTCATTTATTTGTTGATTTTTCTGTCTAACCAATCTGTCCATTATGAAAATAGTGTGTTGATATCCCCTACTATTATTATATCAGTTTGTGTGTCCCTTTGGATTCATTAACAGTTGTTTTAAATAGGCAGGCGTCCTGACATTGGGTGCATAAATGTTTACTAAAGTCACTTCTTTTGGTTGAATTGATCCTTTAGCCTTTATGTAATGCCCTTCTTTGAACCTTTTAATTGTTTTTGCTTTAAAGTCTGCTTTGTCCCTGTTACAGGAGCTAGGTTTGCTTGTTTTTCTTTCCATTGGCATAAAGTGTCTGTTTTATCCCTTTAACTTTCAGTTTGTGTGTATGTTTGTTGAGATGTGTGTTTTTAATGTGTATTCAGGAAAGAGATGTTTTTTATTTTTTTTAATCTGTCAATCAATCTGCTTTTGATTGGATAGTTTAGGTCATTTGTGTTCATGGTTATTACTGAAAGGTAATGACATAGTTCCACCATTTTTTTCATAAATATTTTTGTTGTTGTTGCTTTGGATTTTGTTTGCACAATTTAACAGGGATTTCTTTTAACCTTTTTTCATTATATTGATTATTATTTTATATTTTTCTGTGTGTTACATAATTTTTAGAGTTGGGAAGGTAGTGGCTAATTTTTAATGGCCTTTCTGCATTACTCAACATGATGGAAAACTTCTTGCTGTATTCTTTGTTAAGTATTCCTCAATGCTGTACTACATTTACTACTACTTTTTTTTTAAAGATTTATTCATTTTATTACAGCCAGATATACACAGAGGAGGAGAGACAGAGAGGAAGATCGTCCGTCCAATGATTCACTCCCCAAGTGAGCTGCAACGGGCCGATGCGCGCCGATCCAAAGCCAGGAACCTGTAACCTCTTCCAGGTCTCCCTCGTGGGTGCAGGGTCCCAATGCAATGGGCCGTCCTTGACTGCTTTCCCAGGCCACAAGCAGGGAGCTGGATGGGAAGTGGAGCTGCCGGAATTAGAACCGGCGCCCATATGGGATCCTGGGGCTTTCAAGGTGAGGACTTTAGCCACTAGGCCACGCTGCTGGGCCCTTCTTTTTAAATGCATTGTCTGCTTGGCCTCTTGGATATAATATGTTTCTTCTATTCAATCTACTGCTCTTTCTTATTCTCCTTCCTTGCACTAATTTCTGGGATTTGGAATAGCTTGGGTTGCAAGCTATTGGAACAGCTTAGAATGCATTTTCAGTGTTCCAAATTCACTCAACTTAATACATGATTCTATTTACTTTTAAATAACACACCTATTTGGTAAAGTTCTTATGTATAACTCCACATCTGCAGTCCTAAATAGTATGCTTAAATATACATTTGCTATGTCTACTTGGAATAGGCATTTAAACTTTTAAAAGTTCTACAAAGAACAGGTTAGAAAATTTAAACATTCTTCTTCAATTTTTTCCAGCATTGGAAATGACAACCCTAATATCTCTCATTGCTAGTACTAAAAAAACTCAAGATTACCTTTATCTTTTTCCCTCCTTTCCTGATTCTGCATTCATTGTTGCAACAAACCTTCTGTTTATTTTCTTCACAACATTACACAGCATTTGGTATTACTGCTGCCACTTGCTTAAACTCCTATTCTAGACACCACAATCCCCTACTACTTCTCTGCTAACCGTTCTGCTTCTTTAAAGTCCCTGCAATGTATACTCAACACAATAAGTAAGACTTTTTTTCTAAAAAAAAAAAAAGCATTATCTTGTCATTCCTTGTTGGAGTCTCATTGGATATTTATCTCATTCAATTCTAACACTTCCTAGGATTATATAAATCTATACTAGTCAGCCATTGCTGTTACCTAAGTGTACCAGTTATTTTCTTCCATCTGTCCTGTTACTCTAGCATTCTATCTGTCTGAAAAAATATTACTAATTTCCTTCCTGGATATGCTTAAGTAGAATGATGGCATCAGAGAAGACTTGAGGAGAACTTATCTAAAAAATGTCGTCAACAAGATAACCCTTGATAAAGGACTACAGAAGTAATAAGCTGGGATGGATAGATAGGTAGATAAATAGATGAGGCATGGCTCCCTAAGGCATGTCACTTCTTATAAAATTCACTAGGGCACAACATGGAGATGAATGATAATAAATTCTGCCTCTTGGGTGAGAAGATCCATGAGCCTCATTAGAGACTGTATTAATTTGTCCACATGAAGAAGTATGTTTTCCCTGGTAGCTCTTTTACACCTTCAATCTCCTTTTTTAAATGTAAGCTTTCTGATTTCCTATGTTCTTTTAGTTATTTTAAAGCTTTATCAATGATTTATATGTCTTAGTGGAGAAGCTATTCCATTGTGAATACTGATAAGGATTATTAGTATTCCTGACAAACATATTAACATTAATTCTTTTCCATACTTTCTGTTTTCTTTTTGCTTTCTTATTGTATCTCCCATTCTTGCTAACATAGCGCATACCCTCATTTAACTAATCATTTTCATTATTATTTCTATTGATACTGACCCTCCAATTGAGTGTAAATGGAAAAATTAGAGTTTTTCTACCTTGTTCAAAATTCTCTTTTTTTTTTTTTTTGCCTATGAGAGTATTTTGCACATAATCAGTGTAAGGTTTAATCTTTAGTTTGTTAAATGAATTACTGCTGATGACTTGTGCATATTCAAATTGTTTCACAATCTATAACAGCAATTGTTATTCTTTTTAAAAATTATTTTTAGGTGATGTTTAAATAGTCAACTAGGGTGGAAAGGATCTAGGGTTAGGGAGAAGTGGGTATGATTATTGTTTCCAAGCTGTCTATATCTTTTTCCCATTAGCTTTTGTTATGCTAATCATCATTAAATTAGTCTAACTATGAAAGAGAATAAGAATTGACAGGAAAACCTTTGCCAAGAAATCAACCTTATTTGAAAGAAGTGCCTAAAATTTCACACAAACAAAAGTTCACAATCGTATAATTTGGTCATTGCTATTGTTAATAAATGGTATCTATGTTTCCTGTCCTTGAGGTTCAATGTGATTGTGACTGAATCGGAAGAAATTTCACTCAGATCACAAATCAGCTTATATAAGCCAATGCAGTGTCTGTTGCTTGGGTGCATTTGCTCTTGTTACGGAGTTAACAGGCTGTGAGGAAGCCCCAACTACACAGAGAAAACTGGAGTAGATTTGTTTACCATAGCTTTTTGCCGATTTCCAAGCTTTGAGGCACTATTGAACACTAAATATGTGAATAAAACTCCTGATGATAATACTAGCTTGCATCTACTACATCTTCCAACCTGAGGCCTCAAGTTGTATAGCACAGAGACAAGGAATCCTCTTTCCTCCTCTTTAAAAATTGTGTTTATTTACTTATTTATTTATTATAACGTCATCCATTAAAAACTATAGGCCTAATAAAGTGGTTATTTCACATCACAGAGTTTGAAATGATTTGCTTATGGTGCAAGAGCCAATGGAACAATCATACTGGATTAGTATTTTAGCTTGCAAGTATAATCAACGTTTTGATTTTATTTCTTTAAATAATATGCTATGACTCTTTTATCTTACTACCCCTTCTAAGATGTGGGCATAGGTTTTGCATATTAAAAAAGGACATATGAATGCTAGAAGTGTTGAAGTACTCCATATTACTGCTATAATTATCATAATTTCAGGCTTTTAGACAGGGAATAGCATTGTTTCTTAGAAGTTAATTCTAGATGGTATGCCACTGAAAGCTGTCTCCCACCCATTAGCAATGTATACACCTCAAGAACCTGATGCCAGTTAATCCTCAATACATTTGGAAAACGTGGGCTAGTTTTCCTTCTGTGGAAGACCTTTTAAGATTCTTTGTCTTCACATTTTCAGTGCTACTAAATTTCACTATAATTTGTCTCAGCATGAGAGTTTTTTAAATTCATTAAACTGAGCACTCAGCAGGCACAGTTAATCTTGAAAACATGTTGTATTTCTGTCCTTTGGAATGATGTACTTCTTTGGTAATTTCTCTCCTACTATTTTATTTGCTTTCTCTTTTGAGATCTCCTACTATTAAAATGTTGGGCTGCTTAAATTAACCCTCTGTCTTCCTGTTCTTCATATAGATTCTGTACATCAGCTTTCTGAATGTGTTCTCAACTTCTATTTCCATTTTTTTTCTTCTGTGTCATATGTATTGGCATCATTTTTGCTTTTAGAAAGTGTGTATATAGTCCCATAGTTTTTAATAATATGTTATTCTTTGATTACCCCATAATTTTGACTATGTATTCATTTGTAGTGCTTCACATTTAATGTAAAATCATCTACAACAATATGCAAAGGGGTTTTGTTGGATAATTTGTCATTTTGTGGGGTTTCAAACAGCTATTGTGACTTTCTTTTCTGTTGTGATATCTCTTTTATTATTCATATACAAAACATAACTGCATATTATTACATGGCACAATTGATGTTTTGATATATGCACATATTGTGCAATGGCTAACTCAAGATAATTAACATAGTCAGCCATTGGAATACCTTTATTTTACCTTCCTTGTGATGTCTAAATTATTTTATGGCTTTAGTTAAGAAACTTCTTTCTAATGTGTTCTCTGAATTCTATAAAGTTTGTTGTAAGGAAGTAAAATAGTCACTAGTTTTTGAAATGTCTAAGAAGTCAATAGAAGATAGAAGAGCAAATGGATGTGTTCTTGTCCTAACTATTCCTCATTTTATGTGTGTGAATTTTTCCTTCCATCTCTCTACAACACTAAGATCCTACAGACTCAGCTTCAGAATTTTCTCTGTACATCTCAGAAATGCAAACCTGTATCATTAAAAAATAAAATAAATACCACATATTTGGTGTTTTAAGATTTTTCTAGGACGCAGTAGAATGACATTAGTAACTTACTGAATATCTTGCTATGTCAAAGAAAATAAGACAAGGGAACCCAAGAAAGAATTTTAAATGCTTTTACCATGAAGAAATATTGTTTGAAGAGATAAATGTATGGACCATGATAAGATGTCACAGAATGTAAATATGTACTAAGATACCACAGAGGATCTAAATATAAACAATTTTTGTTTATCTGGCAAAACTCTTTTAAAGTAAAACATTGTGACATTTAGGGAGATGGAAATTTAAGGGACTATGGACAGACTGACAGATTTTTTCTTTCTGGGTTTCATTCCAAAATTGTGCACAACCACTGGTGCTGGGCTAGGTTGAGTGAGGACTGGACCTGAGAACTCAGCGTATGTCTCCCCGCTGGATGGTGGAAACCAAGCTACTTGACATGTTCTCTGCTGCTTTCCTGGGTACACAAGAGCAGACAGTGGAATCCTAAATGGAATTGTAAATTATAATTTAATTAGACCCTGGTAGACCAATATGGGATGTAGGGGTCCAAATCAATGTCTTAACCACTAATCAAATGCCTGTCTCACATTTTGACCTTCTTCATGTTTTAAACTTTTCAGATTAGCCACAAAATAGTCTGATATATTTTGTCTTTCACTTGAATTTTATAAGTATGGTTTCATTGACATCCTCATTTCTTTGCAACCACCACATCTTTTTACGTCAACAAGAATCACAAAAGAAATTCTGAAAAAACCTTTAAATTTGGTTCTTCCTAGGCAGTTTATCTGAATGTTATATTTATTTATTCTCATATCAATATGGAGCAAAGTCAGTAACACACACACACACACACACACACACATATATATATATATATATATAGAGAGAGAGAGAGAGAGAGAGAACTCAATTTTTGGTAATGGCATGAAGCTCTTTCAAATTCATCCATTTTTATGAACTGTTTAAACATAGTTGAGAAATTAATTTATGCCCAGAACTCCCTGAAGATGAACCATGCATAAGCTGATAGGTAAAGGTAATTCAAAAGTTATCAAAACTGGTAACCACAAAGGGATAAGGTCTGTGTTAGGACAACATAAAAAAGTTTTAATATGAATGTGGCATTTACAACATGTACAGGAAAGAAAGGAAATACAGAGTTAGTGTTAAAGACTTAAAAGACAGAACCATAAACAAGTCAAAGGAATTGAGAAATCGAAAGTATTCACAATTTCTCTGGGTGGTGAAGTTTAGCAAGAGCAAAAGGTTTAGGAAAGGAATTGTGATAAATGCTACAGTCTATTGCAATAACCAGAGTGGGTGTGCTCTATCTGCAGCCCTATGAGTCACAGCTTGTGCATTGAAAACGCACATGTACTACACTGACGGAGGAAATCATGCTCCAAACAACTGCAGTAGAAGCTCTGAACAACACTAACTGAATAGAGTTGTTTGTTTCTTTTATATAATGTAAAGAGAGAAAGTTCATTATCAAAATGGAAGACTGTAATATTCAGTGGGTATCGAAGAAACCAAATTTGCGGAATGTGCCAAATAAATAAATAAATGTAACAAATTAAAAGGTGAGATCAAAGCTTTGAGTTTCAAAAGAGTACAACCAGGTAAGAAAGTATTTACAGGTAAGGATAATAAGGAAAATAATCCACTCCGTTTTATACATACACACACACATCATATCTCACACATATCATATATATCAACATAAATGTTAAAGTAATTGAAAATATATATGCATTATACCTATGTGTATATATACCACATATTTGTATATAATATTTGTTTATATATTATATGTTAAATATAATATATATTTATAGTCTATATTATATCAAATATATAGTATATAAAATGTTTATATATTACATATTTGTTATATATGAAATATTTATATGGAAATAAATATGTATGTATGTATATAAAAATTGAAGTAATTGGAATGACATTCATCCTGAGACACACACATACACACAGTAAATTTTAGCTGAGGCATTGGAAAGGAATTAGAAAATACCATTTGTTTGTTGATACCCAATATGAAGCTATCCACAAAACACAATTAGGCAACACTTTCAGAAAAACAAATTCCAAGAATGGAGAATGGTAGGTGATGGCAACGAGTTCTGGAGAGTGAGGAATACATTTTTCAACCTTGGATTTACTTTGCTCACTGAGGAGGAGGGAAGCACCAAAAAAGACAGCCAGCCAGCCATTTGCAAAGAGACAGGGGTCGTCTAGAAAGTGATCATTTGCAAAATAAAAATGTGAGGAGAAAGTATCAAGAATCATGTCAGGGCATCATCCTACTTGCACTGTGATATCTATGCAGCCCGATGACCTTTTTCCATTAGAATCATTGTTGTTCTAATCACAGTTTATTCTTTTCAGCAGTTTCATAACGTCTGTCACTTAGGAAATTAACACAGTTATAAAATTAACATTGTCTGATGGCTTGAAAGAAATTATAGAGTTTCTAAACTGCTAAGGCTGGGAGACATCCCAGGAGTTCTTACTCTTGTGATAATGAGACTCTAACAAGTGGAAAAGAAAAATCATACTCTGAAATCTTTTAGTATAAATGTATCAGTTTTTTCCAAGATTTATAATATCTGCTATTTAGACCTTTGACATAAAGACTTTCGAGGAATATGTATCTGCTATCCAAACAAGCTTAAGTAGAAAAGACTGTGTGATTTTCTACCAAATGGGATTTATAGACATGTGAGAAGTTGCCCCTAATACCATCCCTTAAAAAGGGCCCCTGATAATCAATCAAGTGTCCGTTTAGGCAAACTGCAATATTACTGTAGCAAAAGCTCTTTCGATGTTTTAGAAGCCTCTGATGTATCATTTGTACAATAAAGAGGATCATATGGTCTGCCGCCTACTCCACCAGGTTGTGAGAATCAAATGAAGTAATTCTTATGAAAGCATTTTATAACCCTTAACGTATTATATAAATGTAACTTTAAGATATAACAGTGAAGGTTAAGTGGTCCTTTGAGACATTTAACTGGCAAGAGTCGTTAATACTTTAACATGGATTAATTGACAAATGGGATATTAAGAAAACTAGACTAGAGGAGACCAGGGTTGACAGGGCAGAGGAGGAGAAGCTGTCTCTCAGCCTGAAGACCCTGAGGCCCAAGGAGGAAGCCCACAGCCAGGGCTGGTAGTCTTTGGGTCACACTGGATACAGGAGAATCAGAGGTCCAACTCCATGAAGAAGGATATTTGGCAGTTTTCCAGAAAATATGCTGAGGATGATCGAGTTTTCACAACTTGCAAAAAGCTGAATTTTCTTTTTGGAAAGGTTGATACCTCCAGCATTTTTTTAAAGCTAAGTTTATTAAGTAAAATAAATGGTTTGGATTTCATGTGGTTTTTTTTTTTTCAACTCTTTATTTTTTATGACGCAGTTCCATAGGCTCAGGGAGTTTTCCCTCCAACCCCATCTGTTCCCCCTCCCACTACTGATTTCTCCTGTAGTATTACAACAGTATAGTCCTTCAGAAACAAACACCCAGAAATCCATCATTCTACTATTTAAGTATATCCTGATACTGTAGGTATAGACAATGGTAGAAAATCCAGCATACTATTGTCAAAATATATTTAATAGTTTCATTGGACTCCATATTTTATTTGAGAGTATGGATGTATACTGTAATGTATCTTCACTTCTTAGAATGTCAGTCTTTATTATGCACTTCCTCTGGATGAATATATGTACATGTATGTGTGTATGTATATATATGTACATATGTGTGTATGTATGTGTGCGTATGTATACATATATACACATATATCACATATATATGGATCTTGTATTTAGCATGACAGTTGCCTTTTATCAGAGAGAACATATTATATTTGATATTTGTCTTTTGGTATTGACTTACTCCACTGAGCACAATGTTCCTAGTTGGGACCATTTTGCTGGGAATTATAGAATTTCATTCTTTGCAATGACTGAGTAGCATTCCATATATACACAGCAATACAACCTACAATAGTAAAGACATTGGAACCACCCAGATACCGACAAAACGAGGAATAGGCAAAGAAACTGTGTTGTATCCACTCTATGGATTTCACGTACTTTGTACCTTTCTCTGGAAAATTGCATTAGCTTATGCTCCAACATGGCAATTTTCCCTGCTTGCTTTCTTGTGATATAATTTGCATACAATATTCACCCACTTCACTCTCAGAACTCAATGAGTGTCTAGCATTTCACAGGGTACCTCTCACCCTAATCCTGACACAGGGTATTTGCAACACTAAAGACAGTTCTGTATGGCCATTTTCTGATCAGTTGGCTCCCTTCTTCCAAAGTTTGACTCTGACTAGCACTGGGCTGATTTCTGTTACTGTGATTTTGCCTAACAGGGTGCTATATAAGGAAGCATTTAGTACCTAGGTTTTTGTGTCTGAAGCCATGCATTTATCCTAAAGTTCTCAAAACTTACTGGTGTAGTCTGCATCTGTTAATCATTTGTTTCTTTTCATTGATGAGTGCTATTTCATTTTCTAAAAATACATTTTAATGGCCAGTTCATTAGTTGATGGCCATTTAGTTTGTTTTTAGGTTTTATCTATATTGGATAAAGTAGCTTTACTTTTCATATATGTATCTATTTGAGTAAGCATCCGATTCATTTTAACTATACAAATATGTAGTAAGAGAGCTGTTGAATCATCTTTGCATTATATCCTGTCTTTGTAAGAAACTGTCAAGCACTTTTCAATTATCAAAACCATTTCTCTCCTGTTTCAGTAATTTGAGATTTTCATTTAGTCTATAATTATTCAAACACTTGATATCGTTAGTTTTATTAAATTTACTCATTCTGGTGGGTACGTAATATTTTCTGTTATAATTCTAATTTGAATTTATCTAGTAAGTTATAACACTAAGCGTCTTTATAGATATTTTAAAAGTTCAATTAGATTTTTCCAATTTATTTCAAATTTTTGGTCAGCACATTTAAATATTTTTATTACTATAAGGATAGAAGAAATTAAGTACTTCATAAGATACTCAGCTTTGCTTCCTTTCTTCCCCCCCATCAAACCTTGCTTCTTTCCTTTTTTTGTTCTCTTTCAATTTTCTCAATAACATTTTTGGGTTTCCTATATACAGTTTAAGAGCATACTGACAATTCCTGCCATATGATGCTTCTCCTCACCCATACCTTCCCCATTCATGTTTTCTTATTTTTATTTTACTTTTTACAATGATATCATTTCAGCTTTTTTTGTAATTTTAAGTTTAACCCTTCATCCAGTAATTTAGCCAGTAGTTAGTAGAAAAGCCACTGTTTCTAAAAGGGGTGGAGAAGGACCAGAAATAGCCATCAAATCTAAAAATGTTAATATTATACATCAACATCTTTGTACTCTATATTAATTACCATAAATCAGGTAAAGCATTTGTTTTGAGGAGACTGACTTATTTCACTAACTACAGTGGTCTCTAGTTACATCAGCTGCTTGCTAAAGAGAGGATTTCATGTTTTTTTGCTGAGTAGCATACTCTTGTGTGTGGGTATGTATGTGTGTATGTCTGCTATGCCACAATTTATTCAAACTGTCATCACTTGAAGAATATCTGGATTGATTCCATATCTGAGCTACTTTGAGTTGTACATGGCAGTACAGATAATTCTTTCATATGCCAATTTCATTTCTTTGGAATATATTTCTAGAATAGAGATTGCTGACTCATATAGTAAACTAATCTTCAGTTTTTCTGAGGGATCTTCATGTAGTCTTCCATAGTAATTGCACTAGTTGGTACTCCCTCTAACAGTGTATTGAAGTACCAATTTATCACCTGTGCAACAGTACAATCAGAAGGGAAGCTACTCTGCTTGTCTTTTATTTCAATATCGCTATTGTATCTATCACAAAATAATTCAGCAAGTACCAGATTGCTTATGAAAGAACATAACAATCTTACATTTGAGATGTATTTTTTAACTCAGTGTCCAAGACCATTAAGTGATATGCAGTTCACCTGCTGTGTAAAGGCGGGTATTTTTTGTTCAATAGTGTCTTCGTGGAACTTACTTGTGCATTGTCAAGTATAGTGCTGAGGACGCTACTTCAGAATTTGGTAAACTCATTTCGGATTCCTTGATTACATTTTCCTGAAATGTTTGTGGGTTGTCATATTTTTCAGGGACAGCCACATAATGCTTACCAAAGTACAGTGAGGCAAAATAGTACAGTTTGAATTTTGAGACAAAATTAAATATAATACGTGATTCATATAAAACAGAAGCAGGAGTTGACATGAATGAAATTTTTCAATAATACTGGCAGTTCTGCCTTTACTAAGAAATAAATGCTAGTGGACCCATACATAGCCTTATCATTGTAATTTAGTACTCTCAGATATGACTTGGTCTAACAGCATATAATAAAATGTGGTTTCTTTTAAATGCGTTAAATCTACTCCCTGTCTGTTTTCTGCATTGTAGTTCATTTCGATCTATACTGCTGTACTCCTACAAGTTCAGAGACCATAAGCATTTCTACGTCTAGAAAGAATCTGTCTGAATCAGTGGGCAGGCACAACTGGAGTTAAAGTGCTGCTGACCGAGTTGGGCAGTGACTATCATTCAATTACAGAAAGTTCATTGCAAAGCTCTCTTCTGTTGAAGAACAGTGAGGGGAGAGAAAAGATGTTAATGTGTTTGGATTACATTAAAGTTTTAAGATTAACTAAAAGAAAGGGAGGGGAAAGTGCTAATGGCAAGAGCACACGGAAAAGGCATTATTATATTACTGCTAATGCACATAAAACATTGCCTATTAAAATAGGATGGCAGTTCTACATCCTATTAAATATATCAAAGCAGTGCTTCAATTACAAATCCTTTTATATGCATGTTTTAACAAATATGTCTTTGATAATGGAATGTAGCTGCAAGATCTTGAATGCTAGATACGAGCTCTATGATATAGCAAAGTGACAAAGAAAAAAAACACCACTAGAAGATAACCATATTTAAGATCTTAAAAATTTCCCCCTCTTTTATATCCTATGAATTTTCACGTAAGCAGCTTGGAAAGCTCATTTTTAGAGCTGGAGCCTCTGGGCTGGGGATGGTATTGATGATGTGCTGTGCTATTATTTTCATATGGTTGTTTGTGGAAATAAATTATGTCCTTGAGATGGTTCTGGAAACACAGAAGCCTTGATCATGTTTGTCTGTGATCTTATTTATGAAATAACTGCAACATCTCTATTGGAAATTGAGGTGGTGACTGCATTTCTTTATAAATCATCAAAATGCTTATCTCCAGTGGCATACATATTTGTTTTACAGAAATTTCATACACGTCAGTGTTTAAGTTTAATCCACAACTATGCCTGTATAATGATAGTTTTCTTAGATAGCTAAAAAATACTACGCAAATAGAAAGTGATATCTTTATTAGTTAATTCCACTAGTGAATGAATGTAAATAAAAGCGCATGTTAAGAAAATGTTAATCTTTAAGTGATTGACTGCCATGAATACGAAAAAAAAATTTTGTATCAGCCACTAAAAAGACTGCTTTTAAGCAAAATCTTGATTTCCTTTTGTTTTTATCTAATTTGCATATTTTTTCTAAAAACTCAATTATGCACATGAATGTGCATTTTCATTCACCAAGAGTTGCAAACCACTTATTACCTCTAATTTTTTCAATTTGTTTTCAGTGTCATAAAATTCACCCAAATTAATGACCAAGTCAACCAATCTGTTGTGACCTCTTTCTCATTTTCTGTTTCTTTCCTTTTAGTCCAAGTTTCCTCAGTTTCTGACTTTTCCAGGACTGGTATTCAAATGAGGAAGAAACAAACAAAAGACTATCAAAGTGCTTCCCTCATTCAGGCTCTAGGAGCTATCATTGCGCTTTCAGATCTTGGGAGCTGAAAAAGTCACTTTTTCTCTTAAGGGAGAATTTTTTAAATTCTGAAATAATTTTTCCACATAATTCCTTGAGTTAAATGATGTAATTTTTTTCCTTTTCTTTTATTTTTGACTTTTGTTGTTGTTGTTGTGTTTTGCTTTGTTTGACAGGCAGAATTGCAGAAAGGGAGTGACAGAGGCAGAGAGAATAATTCACCTTTTGTAGATTCATCACTCATATGGTCACAAGTGTGGGCCAAGCCAGGAGCCAGGAGTTTCACCTGGGTTTCCCATTGTGCCTGCAGGGGCACAAGAACTTGGAACATCTTTCCTTGCTTTTCTAGGTAGATTAGTATGGGAAACAGGATCACAAGTGCCAGCATCCAGCACAGGAACTGGCTCTCCTATGGGGCTGCTGGCACTGCAAGGATAACTCAGTCCATTATGCCGCAATTCTGACTCCTTTCCTGTTCGTAAGCTTTTCTTCCATTCCTGGGTCTTGGGATTAATTTTAATTTTCCTTCCATCAGCCATCATCTATAGATGATTTGAATTTTATCTACAAAAAGCTGTGACTTTTTTGCTTTGCCCTGAAAATTTCAAGGAGGCAGGTCAAATCTTCCCAGAAGAAAATAACCCTTCCTTTTCGTTTTGAGTCAGTTGCCCATTGGAATTTTCCTAGAGGCGTCATAGGTTGGTCTATTATGTCCCCCACCTCAAGAGGCAAGAATGATTTATTTTTCCTTGTTACCTTGATGACGCATTTTTCTTGTCTGAGCTGAGGATAACTACATGTCTACCTCCCCTTTTGGTAGTGGCTTGGAAGGAGAGTTCCCGGAGATGTAGCTGAATTACCTTTTAGAACCGAAACACAATCTGTTGCTAGTTTATTTTTCTTATAGACCCTGGTTATAGACCCAGGTTTGTATCATTTTTTTTTTTGCTATCAAAAAAATAAGACCAAAATTTCTATTATGCAACATAAATGGTTATTATGTATTGTAGGATGCTATATGTTTTATATGTTAATTATCCAAAAATATGTAATTTCCTAAATTACCTGATTTTTTCATATTTTACATTTTATTATTGTTATTATTATTATCATTTTATGATACAGTTCCATAGGCTCCTAGTATTTCCCTTATCCCAGCCCCAATCCCCCCCCAACAGTTCCCCTATATCATTACTATAGTATAGTTCTTCATACACAGTCGTATGTCCATCATTGCAGGCATGGACAATGGCAGAAAGTCCAGCATCCTATTGTCAAGATATAGTAAACAGTTTCATTGCAAGTTTATCTTTGTCTGGAAGTAGAAATGCATACTATGTTGTAACCTCACATCTGGATATGTTAGTCTCCATTTCACAGCTACTGTACATCCCCTCAAATGAAAAGTCATAATATAAAATCAACAATAGAAAGAAAAATAGAAATTTATAATGCCATGAAGTTAAATGACATGTTGCTAGATATAATAGTCTCCATTACACAGCTACTATACATCCCCTTAAATGAAAAGCCACAAAACAAAATCAACATCAGGAAGAAAAAAGAAATTAACAATACCATGAAGTTAAATAACATGCTACTAAATGACTAACATGTAGATGAAGAAATGATTTGTAACTTTTTTTTAAACTTTGAGGTTTATTTATTTTTATTGGAAAGGTGGATTTACAGAGAGGAGGAGAGACAGAGAGTAAGATCATCTGTCTGATGGTTCACTCCCCAAGCGGCCATAACAGCCAGAGAGGAGCCAATCCAAAGCCAGGAGCCTCTTCCAGGTCTCCCATGTGGGTGCAGGGTTCCAAGGCCTTGGGCTGTCCGTCCTCAACTGCACTCCCAGGCCACAGGCAGGGAGCTGGATGGGAAGCAGAGCTGCAGGGATTAGAACCGGCGACCATTTGGGATCCTAGTGTATGGAAGGTGAGGACTTTAACCACTACACTATCATGCCAGGCCCTGTAATATGTTTTTAAGTTGGTTCTTTTTAATTGTTCAGATATATAATCCCCAAATCTATCACTTGAATTCATACAGTAAACACATCTATCTCTCAGTCGATCAGATAACAAACACACGTAGGTTCAAACCCCGTTTTACCAATTGTTTTACATTAAATGAATTTTAATTTAAAACACTTTTGGCTTTTGTGTAAAATCTTTGGAAATGTTGAAAATATATTGCTTATTTTTTTTCATCAGTACGTTGTTAGTAATCTATTTCAAATTAGTTTTGAGAATGATGCCTTTCAAACATTATTTGAGTCAACTTGAAGTTGAGATCAGCACAGTTGCTTTTCTGTCTTCTGTATCCTGCCTGCATAAAATTCTACCCCACTGAATATTTGTTTCTTTCCTTGCCAATGTCACTTGTTTTCAAACCTTTAATTTATTTGGGGGAGTTAGAGTAATTTCCTCATTTGTTCTTGTCAGTGTCATCATTACTTTTTATGCATTTTCTTAATCATTTGTACACATATATTATTTCACATTAATTTGTAATCAACTAACTAGTCTCCTATTTTAGATTTTAAAAATAAAAGTAATAATAGTGAAATCACTTGATAAAATAGATACTTCAAATCATGTAATTTTTTTCACTATGAATATGAATTACCTTTCCACTGCTAAAAGTATTTGAGGACAGCTCAAAGCCTCGGGATCCTGCACCTGCGTAGGGGACCTAGAAGGAGGCTCCTGGCTCCTGGCTTTGGATTGGCTCTTCTCCACCGGTTGTAGCTTCCTGGGGAGTGAATCATCAGATGGAAGATCTTCCTCTCTGTCTCTCCTCCTCTATATATTTATCTGACTTTGTAATACTACAAATAAATCTTTAAAAAGAAGCAACTTGTCACAAGGCCAATATTAAAATATTGTCAATGTAGGAATGTTTATGAATGTGAAAACTACAACTTTCTCTGTAACAATAAAAACATACACTTAGATCTAGGAGCTTAAAAAACTAATATGGGAGTTTTACAACAAAATGCTTTTTAAAATATCTCTTCTCCTTCTTCTACATGCATTCTTTGAAATCCATTCAGTTTCGACTTCCATAAGTTTCAAAAGATACCATTAATAGGAATACCATTATTGAAACCATGTATGCTGTATGCTCTACACAAAAAAAAATATTAAAATATGCTGCTCCAAATTCCTATGAGCCAGCCATTTTTCTGTGGTGCTATGCAAAAGCTATAAGTTACTTCTAAGAATCTGAACTCCACTCAATAGATTCTTAGAATAAAAACGCAAAAGTCTGCAGAGAAAGCCCTTTGTTTTTCCACTTTGTCCTGTGCATACTGCAAGGTCTCTCATGAGGCTTCACTGCAGAAAACACAGGATGGAGAGGCCTTGATATTGTTCTCCCAGCACACTCATGAGCACAATTGTTCTGGGCAAAGGGGATTGTATTATTAGAATTAATAGTTGCATTTGGTTAATAAAAACTTTTTTCCAAATACTCTTCTTAGATTATCAGTAGCTAGTCTGTGAAAGACTGGTTTGTGTATGAATTTTAAAAAAAGTCTTATAAGGACAATCTAAAGTTGTGGAAATGCAGTACAAAATTTTCAGACGACATTCCATAAAGCAGTAAGTTTTATTTTGGGAATGTGGAAGCAAGTTATTGCATTAAAATAATAGCTGCTATGTAATGAGCCCTTTTTTTTCTATTCCTGCCCTCATCCTATGCACCTGATCTATGAATTTCCCTTTTACTTCCTCTAATAAAGCTGCGTTTAATCAGACTGATGTTTATTTTCTCATGTGTATGGTCACAAAACCAAGAGCTGGAAAAAAATGATATAAAAATTTATCTGGAGACACAAGAGACCATGAATAGGCAAAGCTATGTCGAAGAATAAAAATAAAGCTTGAGGAATAAGAATTTCAGTTCTTAAGACATGTTATACTGCGGTGGTAATAAAAATGCCTGTCTCTGTTACAGAAATAGAGGAGCTCATCAATGGAACATGTTAGAAACCCAAAAAAGAGAAACCACACATGTGTAGCTAACTGATCTTCAACAAGAGAATAAAAAATATCTCAGGGGACAAGGTTGGTTTCTTCAACAAACATTGCTGAGACAATTAGGTAGCCACATGCAGAAAGAAGAAACACAACCCAACTGTACCATTTAGTTCAAGTCTAAATGGATGAAGGACCCAAATTCGTACCCAGAAACCATCACACTATTAGAAGAAAAACACAGAAAGCATGCTACAAGCTGTAGCAAAGCTAAAAGTTTTCCAGAAAAATCACCAAAGCACAGGTGTTACGGCCAAAAAGAAAAAATGGAACTACATCAAAGCAGAAAGCTACTTTGTGGCAGCAAAATAAAGAAGCAACCAACAGAAGGGGAGAAAAATCTTTACACACTACACAAGTGTCAGGGAGCTAATAGCCAGGATTTACATCTTGCTCTAGAAACCCAACAACAGCGTAACAAACAAGAAATATGTGAAGGAAGTGAGTAGACATTAGTTGTGTGGGCCTGGACAACAAAGTTGTCACTGTAAAGATAATGGGCCCAATACCTGGTACAGGCCTATCAATTTGAAAATCCTAAAGAATTGCTTTCCTCGGGCCCGGCAGCGTGGCCTAGCGGCTAAAGTCCTCACCTTGAATGCCCTGGGATCCCATATGGGCACCGGTTCTAATCCCGGCAGCTCCACTTCCCATCTAGCTCCCTGCTTGTGGCCTGGGAAAGCAGTCGAGGAAGGCCCAATGCATTGGGACCCTGCACCCACGTGGGAGACCCGGAAGAGGTTCCAGGTTCCCGGAATCTGATCGGCGCGCACCGGCCCGTTGCGGCTCACTTGGGGAGTGAAACATCGGATGGAAGATCTTCCTCTCTGTCTCTCCTCCTCTGTGTATATCTGGCTGTAATAAAATGAATAAATCTTTAAAAAAAAAAAAGAATTACTTTCCTCATTGTTTTAAAAAGAATATATTGGAGATGTTTGATTTTAATCCCTAAATATAAATTGAATTAAATACCCTTAATCTGTCCAATGCCACCAATTCAACTTTAATTATCTTAATATGTAACATTTCTCAAGTAGGGATAATTCAGCCTGGAGATATTTTAGTAGATTTATGGATTTTTGCATTTTAACAATTGATATCTTGTTTCAGCGCTGGCAATCATGAAAATAAGTTCTTTTCTTCACAATATCCATAATTTTCTTGAGGTTATAACAACAAAACTAGCTAGAAATTTGTACCAACAAACTTGATGATCTTTTGATGTTGATTTTATTTAATGCCTTGGTATAAGTTTTTCACTCGAAGTCTTCATTCTTGGATTATCACGAAGAGTGAAATACATAAAATACAATCATTGCAAATTTATGACTGAAAATTGCCGAATAATAAAGCTTACATTATTTTTCATGTATTTATTAGGAATTTTGTGAGCATAGATTTTAAGTTAATTATATGAAAGGTTCCAATCCTGTAACCTAGATCCTCTAGTCCTACTCTAGTATGTTTCAAAAGCCTCTCTTAAATATTTAAAATATGAGTATTTTTCTAATTGCAAATGTCATAAACAGCTAAGAAAAAAAAGCAACAGATTTGTTTTGCCAGAAAGTAGCAACGAACGAGTTTCAACTAATTTTTGACCTCATTAATTATGAATGTAGAAAATACTAATAGGAATAGATCTGTTAACAAATGAAAGTGATGTCTAGTCAATGGACTGCAACTGAACAAAAAGAATGTATAAATCAGATGAAAAATGCCTAAGAAATGCAATATGTCTTCATTCCTCAATCTGTCAAATTATATACGAAGTTGAAAACACAAAGTAAAAAAAAAGTTTGTTATGCTTCTTTTTGGAGTAATTTACATTTTCTTATATTGAGATTCCCTACGTTACCACAGCTCCATTGAATCATTCACAACAGATGGCTGCACGAATAGATGGTATTTCTGTACCGACAACATCTTCCCTTTAATTTTCATCTGTGCTTTGTTTTTATGCATTCTAGAAATGCAAACATATAAATTAGAAGAAAATTTCTATGTAGGCAGAAAATAAAACTGTATCCCACCATATCAAATTTGATAAAAGAAAGCTGGAAATGTAATTCAAGAAAAGCAACATTAAATTACACAGACTATGGAGTTCTCTCTTCCTCCTCTTCCCCTCTGTCTCCAGCTCCCTCTCTTTTTTTCTCTTCCTCTTTGTTTTTCTCTCTTTTGTAGGTCTTCAGAATTCCCGAAGAATGCTCAAAGGAAGTCTTATAATGAGGAGTAGCACTTGGCTAAAGAATGATAATATCAAGAAATATTTAGAATATTATCTTTCGGTAATATGATACATTTAATGCTTTCCTGCCAAAGAAAAATGAGAAATATTGGACGGGAGCTTCTGTTACAGTTCTCAGGATCCCAAAACAAATCTTCCCAGTCTGAGTGTACATTTTATATGTGCTGTACAACATACACTACAGGAATTTTTCTTTGCCTTTTTTAGCAATTCTTCCCATATTAATTAAATTTGATAGCTGTGTACCCAAAGGATTTTCTATTTACACTGAATCAAGAGTGAAGTCATCATTTCCATGAATGTTAGTCAAAACTTATCACATTACAGAGTGATGTGAAAAAGATTTTGATTCCTAATAATGTTTATGATTGGATTTGGAGAGCATAAATATTTTAGATGTATAAGGACTATCCAGAAACCTGACCATGACTTTTCACTTGGAATCATAGCACAAATACCTATTCCCAAAGGCGTGGGCCGTAAATGGTCTTATTGTGTCCGCAGCTATCCCATCAATTATGCCACTGGGCCAAATGCTACTAACAGGCTGCTCAGACATCCCCTTCCACCATGGGCCTATAAAATCATATCTGCTTGTGTTCTGTTGATAATTAGACTCAATTGATTCAGATTTTATGCTAAATCTTCTTTCTGTCATTATGCAGTCTACTTTGTTACAGATAATTTTTCTCCAGAGACTTCATGTTTCAGTTAAGTGACAAATGGCCAATATTGAAGGAATAGAGGCCCATGTGAATGAGTCAGTGTTTCATTTAGTTGTGCCTTTTAAGATTTACTCAAACCTGGTTCACTCTACATATTGTATTTCATTCTCTAGAGAGCTGTAGTGCATGCTCAAATTTATAGCTTTGTGGGTCATATAATACCCTGTTTGTAATAGGCAGCTCATATTACATAAAAGCTTAAGCGATCACATTCAAATATTCAGTCTGCTGTAGAACTCATGAACAAGTCACAAACTGGTTTTCTGTGAAGAATAGCCATCTGTAACACCAGGGTACTTAAAAAGTTAATGCAAATGTATATTATGGAAAAAAAATCATTCAGGGACTTCACGATTTTTTACACCTTAATAAACATCTGAATTTCTGCATAATTTTTTGAAATGTTTACACATACACAGGTATCACGAAACAGGTTTGTGTGTATGTGTGTATTATTATTTTGCATATAACTAAGGTAAGATCGGAATTCTGTTGCTCTAAAAATATCCAGGGTTTCATGAGGTTTTTTGTTTGTTTGCAGCTGCTTATTCAGTAAGATCTGGTATGAGGAAAGAATGTGAAACATTGCATCATGTAATGATTGTCTTCTGGACTATTTCAGACTCCACTCCTGTGCACTTAGAGTCATCAAGTAATGTTACAACTTCTTTTTGACCTTGTGAAGTCTGTGTCAGGCCTGTCCCTCAGCTGTTTCCTGAAGACAAGGAACTCAGTCTAACTGGAGCTGCTTTGGCTCCATGCGCAATTCTTAACCCATCGTGCTTCATTCCTTTGTATTTTACAGTTAGCCATTACTGCTTGAAACATCTCTTCAACAATTCACTTTTCTTTGAAACTCAAGATTTCATTTCAAGTCCACTATTATATACCTTGTTTTTTTACCTTGCAAATATATCCCAAATATTACCATTTTTACCTCTGTCACCCTAAAAGAAACAGCTATCCCATGAATAAGGACAACTATGTTAGACTGTTAGCAAATTTCCCTATATCCAATATTTCCACCCATTTGTTTTTGTTTTTCTTTTTCAAATATAGGATCACACACTTCCTTCATCATGCTCTAGTAGTTAGCATCTTATCCAGAAAAAAGCAATCTCACAAATTCTAGTCATTGCCATTGTGCAACTGGGTGATGGCTGTTTGTCACTATCAACTTTTCTTTTTGAAATCTGCTAATGTCTTCATTATCTCTGCCTCTTTTTTTCAAAAATAGATACTTATATACCTACATAAGAAATTGGGAGGGAGGGATGTATTTTTTTCCATGTAGTTACATTTGTATTTCTGTAACATTAGAAAGTCCTTCACTCAAATATTCACATGATTCATCTCTCATTTAATATATGTGAAGTTATGTCATTTGTGAAAATAGGAACAGTTGGAATTATAGTGACAAAACATCGAAAAGGCAAATATTTCCTAGGAGGAACCCGACGTGTCAATGTAAGAAAGCTCAACAAAGTGGCAAAAGATGTCCTAATACTTCATGTAGTACATTTTGCTCCCTCCAAACAGACTGATGAGTGATTATTGTCAATGACCTAACAACCATTCATTACAGTGTGACTTCAAGTAACTTATTTGCAATATTATAGTACTAATAGTAGTAAAGATACTGATAAGCAACACAGTATTTGCAATAATAACAACCTCAAAAACAGCAGAAATTTTTGAGATGAGCAAGCAAGTATATACACAAAGAGCAAAAAAATAAATAAATAAAATGAAGACCAGGGTTTTTTTAAATTTATGGATTGAGGGAATCCATTTACTTTAATCAAAGATTATAGCTAGAGCTATTTGGGACGGAAACTTAAGAAGTTGTATAAAAGTCCATTTTCTATAAATAAAACTCATGGTAGTTGTTGCTAAAAGCCTGACATAAATTATTAGGAGATTTACAGAGCAGTTATCTGAGATAAGCATCATCTCATTTCATCATTTGGTGCGAGTTGCCTTGTATGACTCGTATGGGTATGTATAAACCAAAAAAAAAGACAGACATCACCATTACCTAGAAGAAATTAGAAAGACAAGGTCATATTAGAAAAAGGACAATACATCATATCAAAAATCTGTGGAAAAAATGTAACTGAAGTAGCTTACTTAAAACTGAATTATTAGCTAGCAAGTAATAGAACACATCATTCAAGAGCGTGTGCTGGGATCCTGCCTGTGAAGAAGGAGATAAGGATAAATAAGGATAAATACGGGGAGATCTTAAGGAACCTTTGTAATTGCTTAAAGTCAGAGCATACAGTCTCAATCAGAATTGCTGTTTTCCCTTTGTGTATGATCGCTGAGTTAAACTAAGCACAGCAATGTCTCTTATTAAAATCTGGAAATTTCTGCAGAAAATGTTTTTGTTGTTGCTGGGTGGGTTTTTGTTTTTTTTTTTTTTTTTTGACAGTTTTCTTATCTATTTGTCTATCTATCCACCTATCATCTATGTACCTATTTTTCTTGTTAACCAGATTAAAGCTGCTGTGAAAAATAACAACAAAAACTCACACTTGGAGATTACTAAAAAAAAGTCTCCACCAAATCCTTATGATAATCCTTGCAACAGTGACCTTTTTGTTCAGCCCTTATTTGCTGCATAGTTATTGCGAACAAAATATATTTTGGAACACAAACATTATAAAACACATTCCTAATTTTTAGGAAAAAAAATGACTGTGTTGTATAAGTGTTGTGATAAGTACTTCAAACAAGTATTTTCTTTTGAGCCAGGAAGAAAACCAAGAAGTTCTTTTTATGTTTCCAAAATGTCCATTTAAGCCTGAGAGCATGGTTCAAATGCAGTCATCCTTGTGCGGATCCCCTGGACACCACGAGAAGATGCTCATGGAGTTCAATAGTCTCTAAAATGTTTTGGAACAATTGAGGGCTGCAGTTTCCATTTACATTCTCTCTGGTATCTGCCTTCCATTTCTGTTTCAAGTCGGAATCCCACATAGACTACCGCAGCTGTATTGGCACTTGGGAAAATATATTTCTGTTTAGCAGCAACATTGTGAATCATGTAAAGGGAAACATTTATCTCATAAAAACCTTCCACAGATGCTCATCTCTATGAGCCTGTTTCTCACTCTCATGCCAGAAATGAGTCTTTATTGCATGCTTTGATCCTGTTCTCAGCATAAGAAATCAATTTCCCAACCAACTTCCAGAATATTTATTGTATTTATTATATTTAAGCAAGGTACAAATCAAATGAATGCTGGAGCAAATGGAACAAATCTTTACACTATCGCTCCTTATTACTTAAAAGAATTGAGTGATCATTCCATGAGGGAATACATGCTGTCAGTCTCAAGACCCACAGACTTTCCATGCAATACCTTTCATTCTAAATAGTTATGATGAAGACATTTTTTACAGCTATTTCCAACTGCCTCAGTAAACAAGCATGACTGTAATCTTTCATTATTTTCCTTCAGAGTATCCCGGAGAAGAGAAATGATGCTTCATGAGAGGTGAAATAAGATGATAAAAATAAAAATGAGACAATAGCACTATCATCTCCTCATTTCTGTTCCACGGGGAACTAAAAATGATGTTTACAAAGCCATATATGCTGCCATGCCTGGATTGAGGACAGAACTCAAACATTAATGCTATCCACCTCAACTACTTTTCGCTCTTCGCACACTCGCATAATGCTTCAAATGACAGCTGGAGTCATTTGCTCTTTTTTTTTGTTTTTGTGTCTGTCATCCTTTCCCCACTTTTCCGGTACTGCCATTGTACTTAATTCTGTTTGCCACAGTTGTTTCTTTCATTGGAATCACACATAAAAAGTAACCACACTGTTTTCATTTTGAAGGTATTTTTGGTCATGACAACGAGCCTGTTTTGGAGCTATCCATGGCCCTTTTCCTGAAACACAGATCCTTAGCAAGAAAAATGATAATACTAACAAAAACAAACACACAAAGCACATCAAAACAGCTAAAAAACAAAATCCACGATTGCTGTAGTTAGGCTTTCTGGCTGCTTTGAACATAGGCATCTGAAGGAACTCTTCTTTACGAACATGATCTTTATTACCCCATTCCCACACTACCTTTTGAATTCTGTCCTAAACTGGAACCAGGAGCTAGGAAGTTTTAGATAGCTCAGTGCTCACGGATTGCAGTGTTTAAGCTCTGTCAGCATCTCTGAAGAAATAAGACAGAAGGGAGTCAAGCACTGATGAGCAGTGTGAAGGCAATTGTACTAAGGCAATGATTGGACAGTGTAATCTGAATAGACAGGTCTGGCATCGGGGGAGGGAAAGTGTGCGTGTTGAGGGGATGCAATTTTCAATTTAATCATACAAATTCTTTAAGGTTCTTTTTTCCCCCTTTATCTGTACTGAAGCCCAGCCTCTTGTGAAGATTAAAAGAGAAAATACAATATTCACTAGATTACACCAATAGCTTGAAGCAGAGTTAACGAAGCAAGGCAGGTGAAGCAGCTGATATTATCCTCCATCACTCATAAGTGGAAACCTTACTAGTGTGTCTTCAGTCCCAATAACATAACTTTTAGTCGCAGCACTACACGTCTCACATTGCTTATATTATGTATGTACAGATCAAACTAGAACTCGATTATGCTCCTATATATGAGAAAGTTGAACATCAAGGAAATATAAGTACATATACTGAATTTCTTTTCAGACATTCGGTATGTCTAAGGTTTTGCTTTCATCAGCTTCTGGGGCCATCTCTTAAAATCTGAATAGGGGTATAAACAGGAAAGACAAGGGTCAAGCTCTGTTTCCACAAAGAACCTTTCCCCTGGAGCTTGGCCTAGAATTATCACATCATGGCATGATTTCAGATTAGTAGTCACTTTGAACACATATTTGAGAATAGGCTGTCAATAGTCAGCTGCTACAACTCAAAGTATACACTTTTTTAGTCACAAATAAGAGTCTGTATTTGGCTATAGTTGTCTAAACTATTCTACTCACTATTTAATGCATCTTGGTTAATTTATTTACCAAAAGAAAAAAAAAGCTACAAAAGTGACAAAGTGGGGACTATGACAGTACCTACTTCATGGAGTGTTTGTAAAGCTTGAACACTAAACTGAACAGAAAACAATAATATTAAATGTGTCCAATACATTGCAGTGGGGCACTAATAAATCCTAGTTTTTGATGTACTATCATAATTGTCACTCTTTGTACAACTCACATGACTATTGTGTGGGTTTAGAAATAGATTTAGAGACCATTTCCGTCTCTGCTATTCATTTGTGAGTGACTATGTGTTCATTTTGTTGGTCTTGCTTTTGCATCACCAAGATCCACTTGTTTATTTGGGCTTTCTTTGGGGAATTTGAAGCAATTTGGAATTAGGATCAGAGGCTTGGGAGTGCTTACTTTTCTTTCTGAACTGTTTGTATTCCTGGATCCCACTGCTTTTTTTGGCTTCTTTAAAGTCATAATGTGGACTCATCTTTTAATCTGTGGATCAGGATTCAAAGAAGGGCAAAGAACTAGATAACTGTGCGTCTAACGGTAATATGTGTTGCCCTTTCTGATTTTTCAAATTACCTAGAAATAAAATAGAGACAGAGAAAGTGAGTCAATCATATCACCTAGGCTCTGTTTTCTAAAATTGCTCTGGAACAAGGATGGAAGCCTGGTTGCTATTCCATCTTGAGAAAGGATAACAAAGGGGTAGACAGAGATAATAGATACATGCATGAGAAAGCAAGGATATGGAAGTGTAATTAGTTCTCCAAGTGCGATAGACAATGAATTCTTTAAGAGAAATGTTAAAATATGGCAAACAGTTTCAAACATAAAAATTATATAAACTTATGATTATATCATATAATTTATATGTTTTCATTTAAAATATTTAGTATACTGTACAGATTTAAACTAATCAAAAGGAGCTAATCTCACTGAGTGACTTTTTCTTTTTAAGAAAATTATTTATTTTTATTGGAAAGGTAGATATGCAGAGAGAAGCAAAGAAAGGAAGGTCTTCCATCCGATGGTTTACTCCCCAAGCGGCTGCAATGGCTGGAGATGAACAAATCTGAAGCCAGGAACTTCTACTGGGTCTCTCAGGTTGGTGCAGGGTCCCAAGGCTTTTGTCCATCCTTGATGCTTTCCCAGGCCACAAACAGGGAGCTGAATGAGAGCATGTCCACCGGGACAAGAACCAGCGCCCATTTGAATCCCAACAGGTTCAAGGCAAGAACTTTAGTCACCACGTTATTGTGTCAGGCCCTGTTTCTCTACCTCTATAAATCATTATTGACTGTTTTTATGTTTCCTGTGGTTTTTAAAATAGGGATGTCATTGAAATCAGTGGCATTGCATAAATTTTATTGTGATATTTAAGTCTACCAAAATCAGCTTCATAGTAAAACAAACATTACATTTTGAATGATAATGATGTCCTTCACCACAGTGCCAAACACACACTTGGCCCAGGCATGGACGTTGACAGAGGGGCTCTTGCAGGAGTTGCGGCCCTGGCTGCTGCAGTGGACTTGATGTTAGTGCCTCCTGGTTTGTGTGATCCCACAAGCACACCCCAAGACAGCTCCTGTCTCTCTATGTGTCCTGCTGAACAACATATGTGGGTCACACTTGCCTGGAATTCCACAAGAAAAGGGGAGAGACCACTAACCTGAGAATTAGCAGGGTTTAAATGGTTTTCTTTTTTTATTATTAATTACATTGCATTATGTGACACAGTTTTATAGGTATTGGGATTCCTCCCACCCCTCCCCAAACCCTACCCCCATGGTGGATTCCTCCTCCTTGTTCCATTACCACAGTTCAAGTTCAGTTGAGATTCTTTCATTGCAAGCATATACCAGGCATGGAGCCCAGCATCTTATTATCCAGATAAGTTCAACGGCTTGAAGGGGAGACCATCTCTGGTCTGAAGGTAGATCCGGCAGAGTGTCATCCCGATCAATTAAAAGCCCCAACATAACATCAGGAACAATTTATAACGTTATGGAATTAATTGACACAGTATTAAGTAACCAATATGTTTTTTAAGAAATGCACACTAACCACATCCTGTGACTACTTCATTGACATTTCCATTTTAGTTTATATACAACCGGGTTCTATACATCTTAAAATGGCTATAGATTACTGTTCAGCTGTCTCGTGTCTATTTTCATTATAATATTTAGCATTTTATAGCATTGAAGCATAATTTTGCTGAGCCTGGCTTTATTTCAGGTAGTCTAGACTGGCTTATAACTCTAACAAGACATATGTCAACAGTTTAGATGCAGAACAGTTTTAGGAGGGGTGTGCAGAGAAATCCTCAATACCCTAGTGAGGAGTAACTAATCTTTGTGTCCCACCTAGTAAGGTATAAGTGAATCCATGCTGACCATTTCCTGTCTGATTCTAAGCTTTCCTTGTTGTTCTCTATCTATTCTAGATTTTTTTGTTTGGTTGGTTGGTATTTGTTTTGAGGGGTGTCCGGAGCAATCCTGATGGTCATTGCAAGTGAGGGTGGAGGCCCCAAGTTGGAACCAAATGAGGACCAGAGAGAGCTCTCCTCCCTAGTCCACTCAAGAAATGGGTACGGGAAATGGGCAGACATTTCACAAAAGAACAAACCCAAATGGCAAACAAACAGATGAAAAAATGCTCAAGTTCCCTGGCAATAAGGGAAATCCAAATTAAAACATCAATGAGGTACCACCTAACGCCAGTAAGATTGGCCCACATGCAAAAAAACACAAACAACACTTGCTGGCGAGGATGCGGGGAAAAGGGAACCCTATTCCAGGGTTGGTACCCACTGCATGTTGGTACAGCCTCTATGGAAATCAATATGGAGAACACTCAAACAACTCAAAATGTGCATATCATATGATCCAGCAATAGCACTCCTAGGAATATATCCAAAACACCTGTTACACGATAAACCAACATGCACCCCTATGTTCATATCAGCACAATCAGTAATTGCAAAAACATGGAAGCAACCAAAATGCCCATCAACAGAAGACTGGATAAGAAAGCTATGGTTCATCTACTCCATGGAATACTACTCAGATATTAAAAAAACCAAAATGCAGTTCTTTGTGGCCAAATGGGCACAACTGGAAACCATCATGCTAAGAGAAATGAGCCAATCCCAAAAGGTTAGATACCACATGTTTGCCTTAATTTAAGATGAAATGATGTTAATATGAAAAATAGTACCTGTAAAATGTAATATTATCTCAACCTCAAACAGCCTATCTCACATGCAATAAGATATTGTTAAGTAACCAACGAACCAACAATCAATGTGAGTCAGACTGCTTATGATCTACATCAAAGAACTGTAAAACCTAATATACTTTTAATACCCTATGTTATTCCATAATGGGGCGGGAGAGCAGAGAAATCTTCCATCTCCCTAGTATGTGTGAGGAAGATGTGAAATACAACCTACGAGGTTCATAACTGGTAACTCATAGACAACAGACTCGAATCAGCATTAGACAACAGTTAAACTACAAAGACATATGGGGAGATCAGCAGCAATCCTGACAACCTCTTAACAGGAGGTCATATGCACAGAGCGGGGGTACCCTGGTGTGGGTACCCTAGGGGGACAGGAGGAGCTTGTATCCCAACTCTGAAGACTGCAGGATCCTCACCAAGGACTATCAGGACAGGCACCAAGGACTACATCCCAACTGCCAAGGAGACCACAGAGGCCAAGAACTCTGAGGTCACCCACCCCCCATCTGGATCTGCCACATGGGATGGAAGAAGTCCAAATCCTTCCTCACAGGAACCAAGGGCATCAGAACAACAGCCAGGAGCCCTGAGCCATCTGCAGAAACAGAAGAACAGTAAATGATTTTCAAGAGTGAGTCATCAGTTAGGTGGAAAGCAGAGAAAATGCATAGCGTTGATTAGTTCCTAGCTAAGGAATATATGAGGTTATTCATAAAAGTTTATGGGAAATAAAATAAAAACATGTTTATTTGTAGCATAAATTTTTTGAAGTCATGCATATTTTTCATAATACTCATTATCCATGAACTTTTTAAGGATCTTTCAGATATTATAATGACACCTGAATTTAGAGAATGGTTAGCAAACTCAGGAAATACAAACCCTCTGCATATTTCCACATCTGTCATGAAATGTGCAGAAATAAGGAACATGGCTTGTGAGAAAAACATTGTTAGGATATAATTTCTCTTCAAAGATCAAGGGGAATATGTGACACTCTTCACACACACACATTTACAGACAATAGTACTAAAAAAACACCAGCAAATCCAAAGAGGCAAAATGAAGAGACATTTAGGTGGTGAAGTCTTAATTTAAGCCCCACAATGATTAGAGTGTTTTAATATCATAATAACTGATAAATAGTCTATGTGTCAGACATTTCATTCCTTTTTAATCAAAACTCCTAGTTTGCTAAATTAATCACCCCTTGAGGTTACAGTAGCAGATTTCTAATTTAGTCTTTGTACATTAATAATGAAACATTCTGGGGTGTAGTCCCTTATTTATGTTCTTTTTCTTTTGTTTAATTCTCAAAGAGATTTAAAGTGGCAAAGTAGAAAGTGGGGAGTATAACTTGGCAGTTGAAAACAAAACCCATCCATAAATAGCATGTGATTCAAACCACAGGCTTAAATCAGAGAGAGGGCACTGAGAATTCTGCCATTTAAATCCTCTCTGGAATTAGAAACCTTTTCAGTAATGACTTTGTTGTATGCTCAGCCAGGCTCTACAGAAAGCATCCAGTTCAATTCCACGAGCATTCAGAAGGCATCTGCTATGCATCAGGTACTGGAGACTGCAGCAAAGGCAAGGCCACATGGGAAAAAGTTCAGGACAAGGGGCTGTGGTAAATGTCAAGGGAGTGTCTGAAGAAGTAACTGGGATAGCTCGGTGGACCACCCTGGGTAGCTTGGCCTGCCTCTCCTTGAAGGAGCAGAAACACTGCCCCCAGGATTTCAGGTGTGACTGGAAAGTCCTTGCTTAAAGCAAAGGGAGATGTTGAAGGTATTCCCCATGTTCCACCAGGAGGCAGACTCTTCTTTTACCATATGGTATGAAAAAAATAGTAGTCGCGATTAGGGAGGAGTAACTGACCTTCACCTTCAGCCACAAAACCACACATTGCCAGATGTTTGAGGAAACACTCAGAATGAACATGTATTGCAATGCATAAGCAGAATCACATTTTCCATGAGAAAAACTGAGTACAGTATGGAAAAAAAATCACAACAGTATCAAGGAAGAGAATTTAAAGAGGCATCATTAAGAGATTCAGATAAATAATGAGCAGCTCAAAAAACAGAAAATTTTTCAGATGTATATGCATTTTTCAAATGATTGATAACGAACATCTATCATAATCCACACAAGTATAGTGATTACATAATGATTAATGTAACAGTATAAATGGAACAGTATTTTGTTGTTTTACGATTTGAAAATTGATAAGCTCAATGAAACTGTAGATTTTATGTTTCTGCCTCTGTTGTTGGAACTTACTGGAAGCGTAGCAGGCAAAGAAGAAGGACAACAGCTATTGAAAGGAGGAGACAGCAGGGAGGAATCTGGAACCTCTAAAGGTGAACTGCTACCTTTGTTAATCTCTCACCATCTGTGAGTGCTTGAAGGCAACAATGATGTCCTTCAGCACAGTGCCAAACACACACTTGGCCCAGGCATGGATTGACAGAGGGGCTCTTGCAGGAGTTGTGGCCCTGGCTGCTGCAGTGGACTTGATGTTAATGCCTCCTGGTTTGTGTGATCCACAAGCACACCCCAAGACAGCTCCTGTCTCTCTGTGTGTCCTGTTGGACAACATACATGGATCACACTTGCCTGGAATTCCACAAGAAAAGGGGAGAGACCACTAACCTGAGAATTAGCAGGGTTTAAATAATTTTAAATAAGAGTGAGGTAGAGAGCAGAGAAAATGAGTGATGGTGATTTACTTTAGTATTATATTTATGTGAAATCCCTTTGTCACTTTCACACGAATTGCCTAAAATTAATATCACTAATTCTTTCTTTTTGAAATTAATTAAATTTTGTTTAAGGCACAGAAATTATTATTTTGTTAGCGTTACTATTGTTAATAAATAATAATTCCAGGTTGGCTGCCTTGTACCCCACTTTTATATTTTGAAATCAACATACTTCTCGAAAAAAAAAAAAAAGCTTATTTCTTTGCATCCACTCGACAGGCAAGGCAACAGAGAGATTTGTCATCAGGAACCTAGACTGAAAGTGGAGAAGGCAATGCTCGAATCAACCACTCTGAAATGGAACGAGGGCCTCCCTAAAAGGGGCGTAACTGTAATTCCCACTTCTAAAGCCCTTTTAATAATTTAACGCAATTTATTCAACACATGGGGCTCTCGCTTCCTTCCTAAGAATCTATCATAGATCTAGACTTTGAAACTATTATATACAAAGTCATAATATCAGAGCTTGTGTAGATAGTTCATGGATCCTTCACCCGAATATGTGCATGTATTCAATCCACTCTAGTTTCTTATTCCTCAGAGTATACAATGTATGAAAAATGATTGAATGCAGTCATGAAGTAACATATCTAGATGTGCTTCTATTCTAACATAGTTTTAACAAACTTATTGAACCCATGTTGACCTGAAATTCCAGCTGCAACTTTCCTTGAAAGTACATACTGTTTGTTCTTTGTAAAATTATGTTTTATTAACATATCATAGGTTGATTCATGTTTTGTGTAGCTCATCTTTTTTCTTAAGCTGTAGCTTTTTTCACTGTTGGACTACTGGATTTTCTGACCTGTCTCCTGTTTCTTTATTTACTTCTGTATTTAATTATCTTAAGCTCAGAGACAAAAACATTTAGCAGTGTAAGCATCATCTGTCTGTTCCTCTCAAATAATAACAAATTGCAGCCCTAATAAACTAATTTTATAATTAAATCACAGACATTAAGTCTGAAAGTGACAGACAATTAGCAGACTTCTGAGGACTTTAATGCAGACTTATTTATTATGGCTGCTCAGTCAAAGATATTGTTAAAGAAGACATTCTTCAACCCGACAATTTTGCAACATAAAGTCAAGGATGACATTTTGTGTGAAATTCCAAGGTACCAGAAAAAAACAATAACATAATGCCAATTGATCATAATATGTCAGTTTTAATACAGACTTTGATCTTGTGGAAAACAGGCTGTGGGCTCCTATTCTGGGGCTTGTCAGCCATGTGGAAAAAAGCTACATGACCTTTCTAGTCCTTGATCTTTCCCAAATGTGGAATATTTTAATAATTTCAGTAATTTAATTGGGTATACATATTAAGTGAGATAATAATACTTAAAGCATAACCTAACATCTTGTAACAATACAAAGATAAATCAATATGCAGCCATGTGGGAACAGTGTTATGACACAGCTGGATCAGCCACTGCCTTTAATGCAGACTTTCTCTCTGGGTGCTGGTTTGCATCCAGGCTGATTTGTTTCTAATGCAGCTTTTTACTAGTGTCCTGGGAAATCAGCCTACAACGGCCCAAGTTCTTGGACTGCTTCATCCTTTTGAGAGACCAGAATGAATCCCCAGAGTTTGGCTTGGTCCAGCCCAGGCTATTGCAACCATCGGGCGTGAATCAGGGGGTGAAGGCTTGAGATTTGATCTCCCTGTCTATCCTGCTCTCTCTGTAACTCTCATTTTCAAGCAAGGAATTAAATATTTTTTTTAAAAAATGATAATCTTAAAAAGTAAATAATTACTCAGTCATGAAATCTTGACATTTGCAACTAAGTGGGCGAACTTCTGCATCATTATGCTAAGTGGACTAAGCCAGATAAAGACAAAGACCATTCTTTCATTGATTTAAGGAAGAAAATATAGAGAGTATAAAATCATATGGATGTCATATCATTTGGTATTTAGTTAGAAATGTTCACTAAATCATGCCATGTAAGTGATAATTTATTTTTAATTAATATTAATTTCTTGCTATACACACTATGAATCAATAGTTTTGAAAATTATGAAAAAAAGAAAATTATGAGGAAAAAAGGTAAATGTTTGTATTTATCTCTGTTTTGGCCTGTGTTTCCGTCCCTTCTTCCTTTTAATAAATTGGGCACTTCCAATAACTGAATGGATCAAGTTCCTCTAACAGATGTCTCATAATATGGCTAAAGGGACTAGTTATTTAATCTGTCCACTCAGATTAATTGATTTGAACCCTCTAGACATCAAATATTTAAAATTATAAACTTATTGAATAAGCAAGCAGGCAAAAATGAAACTATAAGCCTTTATATTCTACGCTTTTTATTTGATTAATATAAAGAGGGCAGAGTTCATGTCACAGATAAAATTTTAGGCAGATAGCCACACTCCCCTCTTTCCTTCAATATACCCTTTCTCTTCTTCCTATAAAATGCTCATTAACTTAATTTCAATGTACTTCGTAATCACAGGCTTAATGCACCATTAACCATAACAATCAGCCAGTCAAATATGCAAGGAAAGGATTTTTAGCAATCATGTAGTATATGGAAGGCTGGTTATGTGAACCACTTCAGATACTAGAGGAGAAAAAAGATTTTCAGAGGCAGTGAGAGAGAGAGAAACAGAGAATGTGGGACAGGGAGGGGGAAAGAGGGTCCTCCATCTGCTGAGTTCATTCCCCAATTGCCCACAGTCCTCAGGCTTGCACCAGGCTGAAGTTAGAAGCCTAGAGCTTCATCTAGGTCTCCCATGTGGGAGGCGGGGGCAAAAAACACTGGAGTCCTTAGCTAATGCAATCCAGGATGCTATTGAGGAAGACTGGCTCAGAAGTGGAAGTGCTAGGACTCCAAGTTTTTGCTCCAACAAGGCATGCATGCATCCTAAGAGGGAGCTTGATGCCTGCCCCCACCATGAATCTTTAAAAAAACCTTCATATATAAGAAGAATGTATAAACATTATGGTAAATTTCTTCTCTGAAATATATTTATTTTTGTTTGAAAGGCAAAGTTATACAGAGAGTCCTTCAGTCCTAGCGTAGAATTCCATCCAATTCTCCCGGATGTTAAAGGGTCCAATACTTGGGCCATCCTCAACTGCTTCCCCAGGTGTGTTAGCTGGGAACTGGATGGGAACGGGAGCAGCCAGGGATACATCCATGCCCATAGAGGATGCTGGCCTGTTATTCCATATTGGCATTCATAAAGCATGTTTTGATTTAAAAAATTATTTCTAATCTCAGTAACAATTAAAAGCTGCTAGAAAGTAATTTCAAAAGGTTTGAACAATATCATCTTCTGGAAAATTCTAAAACTTTGCTAAGTGACAATGACATTTATTTTTCTCTTTAGAAACTGGTGTTTATTTTCCATCAACTTCATTCCCATGCCTGCTTCAGAGACTGAATGGAAGATCAGCTTAAGACCATTCAGTGGTTGTACCTACCCATTTGGTGGCCTGAGCCATGGATGCTGCAGCCGGGTCTACACTGGTGTGCTGAGCTCTCTGGTCTTCATTGGGGAACTGCTGAGTAGGCACAGCAGGCAGCTGCATGCCTTCAGACCAATCTGCACCATCAGGTTGACAATCCACTTTCTAAAAGAGGAGCAGAGGCAGTGAATTCATCGTTCCTACAATGAGAAGTATAATATTAAAGAAGTTAAATATCTTCCCCCCCAAAATAAAAACTTCAATAAGACTTAAATCATTTTTATTTTGACTTCTAACTTTACAGATGATGCAAGAATAGCACTTAAAACTTGCAAATCCCTTTTCACATGTTCACTTTCTTGCTGTACTCTCATTCTGTGTCCGTCTCTCAGCAGGTGATAATTTTTATCATCCTTTTATAGTAAGTTGCAGACATTATACTTTTCATACTAAGGACTTCACTGTGTATTTCCTAAGGATAATGCTACTTTAACAAAATGACAGTGCCTTTGCTAAAATCAGGGAAAGTTTGCTTAATTTCCTTACCAGGATGCTTTAGTCTCCTTTGATCCAGGACCCAACCTTATTCTGTCTTACAGTTTTTTTTTCTGTTTCTTATTGAGATTTGAGTTATTTGTTTTTGACACGTTTTCCATACAAGAGAGGCCGTGGTCCTACCAACGCACAGCGCAACGAGGTATGCATTTTCAACTTGACTCAGTTAACATCCTGTGATGTTAAGTTTGCTCACTTGTGCGATATGGAGCCTGTCAGCTTCCTCCACTGGGAAGTTGCTGTTTTTCTACTTTGCAATTAATGAGTAATTGAAAGAGAGTTTGACACTACATGAACATCCTGTTCCTCATCAAACTTTCACTTACTATTTTTAGTTGCTACCAATGATTCCTGAGTGAATCAATTATAACCCTGATGTTTGCCAAATGGTGATGAATTAATGACATCCTGTCTTCTGCATTTATTGGTTAATTAGTTGGAAATTTAAGGAAGTGTTTTTTTCATTTTTTCATTAATTAACTGATTAAGTTTATTTCTGGATTATGATGGACTAATAGATTATTTTTCTATGGATTACAAAGTTTATTATGATTATTTAATGTGTTTTTAAACAAATTTGGGGACTTAGAACCTCTTAAAATTGACTTGTTCCTGTCAGTCCTCCCACACTTGTTCTTCATTTTCATTCATTTATTTGAGAGAGGGAAAAAAAATGATGGGTATGTTCCTGTCTGCTAGTTCACTTCCAAATTCCCACAAAAGCTGGGAATGGGTCAGGGCCAAATTCAGGAGCTAGCAGTGCAGTGTGTGTGTGTGTGTGTGTGTGTGTGTGTGTGTGTGTGATTATCACAATGACTTGAGTGATCCCTATTGCCTCCCAGTATAGAATCAGAAGACACAACCAGGAACCAAGACCAGACACTCTGCCATGGGATTCTGTGTCTTGGGCTGCATATTAACTGCTAAACCAAAAGTCTGTCCCTAAAACTTGCTCTCTATTTCCCAGCCCTGGAATGTTTTCCCCTCACTTCTTCAGTGTTAGTGGCAAGTAATATCTAAATATGAACATCTGGATCTCATAGTTTCTCTGCCCTCCTGGAGGGGAGGGAAACACTGTCAGGAAACATGGGTGTGTTTATAGCAGTGTCTTTTTCTTTGTTTATTATTTGAGTTTATGCTGATACAATGGAGAACACGAAGCTTATTCTAGACTCTTCCCACACCCTTTTGTGCTTGTCACATCCTCCCAGAATCAGAAACCTAGGCACCACTATGTTACCTTCACACTACTGCAGGGGGCAAAACCTGCTAGTCCTTGTAACTAAATTTCATAATTGTTTACAGTTCCTTTTGTCATTAGTTTGAAACCACATTGTAAGCATCCTTTGATTAAGCATCCCTTGAATTAGTAAACCCCCGGATCCTTTCCTTGTAGTTAAATTACTCATTTGGAGTAGTTTCTGGTCAATTTAATTCTTTCAGGTGTTTTAGGTTTTCTAATCTCTTGCCTTCTCTGTTGCTATCATTTCAGGAAGAGAGATCATTCTGTATCACCCGAATCTATGGATTAATTCCTAACTTATATCTATCTTTTTGAAAAGGGGCCAGAATGTCCCACTACAAATTGTCCTGTGTCTCTCTTTGCCTCTAATCTTGCCATGACTGCCTACTTTAAAATGAAGATTTTTACAATGTCCTATAACTTTCTACATAAGCTGGCTCCTCCCAGTCACACGCTGGCCACTGTTCCCAACCTCTTTGTAAGCACTTTGACATTCAGTCTTGGCTATTATTGGTGTTCTCAAACAATCCTAGCACTATCCAGTCCCCTCCCCCTAATTTTCATTACTGTGCCTAATGGTCAAATGATTTGTGCCTTTGTCTCTTTCAAAGTTTTTCTCAAAGGGGTTCATAGGTAGAACTTTCTGGGCCAATGTATTTATTACAGCAGTATAGTAGGATGTACACTCTCTCCTCTTCCCCCTCTGATCTATTCTGCTCCCATATGCCTACTGGAAACAAATTACTTACTTTCATTATTCTCTGTGTTGTCTAAAGTGGAAACACAATAAAGCAGAAACACTTGATAGCTTTTTCTGCTTTGGCACCATGCTAAGTTCTGTGCATGACATATAATAGCTTTCAATAAATATTGCTTAATGAATGATTTGATGAATGGGTAATTCTATCAACAATTCTTCTAGTACAGGCTCATCTGAAGCAACAGTTGGTGCTGGAAATATTGAAATGTAGATTGCCTGTTTTGCGTGGCATATGTGTGTGTGCACATGCAAATAAATGCATACATATGTGTTGTGTTACTGTTATGCGTAACTTGTTTAAATGGGTTTAAATCTGTTGTTTTAAAAAAGGGGGAGTGGAGTAATAGCCTAGTGGATAGATCCTTGCTTTGCATCCACTGAGATCCATTATGGGAACTGGTTCATGTCTGGCTTTTCTTCTTCCCAACCAACTCCCTGCTTGTGGCCTGGGAAAGCAGAGGAATATGGCCCAAAGCCTTGGGACCCTACACCCATGTGGGAGACCTGGAAGAGGCTCCTAGCTTCTGACTTCAGATCAGCTCAGCTCCGGCAATTGTGACCACTTGGGGAGTGAACCAGTGTATGGAAAATCTTTCTCTCTGTTTCTCCTTCTGTATGTATATCCATCTTGCCAGTAAAAATTTTAAAAATCTTAAAAAAACTACACTTGCAACAGGAATTTTTCTGAATTCCCCGGAGTCCCCCCACCTCACTTTCTTTAATAAACTGCAACTTTTGGATCTGGCATGGACTTTACATTCTTTTCAGTTGAATGATATTTTAGATAAAATAGCACAACAGTGATTGCAAAAGAGGATTCATATTCTGTTTGCACTGGGTGGGCTGGGATGCTTCATTTCATACATCATTACAACTTTCTCCAGTGATTGGGCACCAATTCCATCTTACTCCATCACAACAAGCTACCTGCTTACAAGCACCAAGCATCAAGATGAAGTTGAAACAATCTTCACAACACATTTTCTGTGTAACGTTATAATTTCCATTGTTCATGATAAAAATTGTGTGTTATGCATCTCAGTGTGATCTCATCATGCCAGCATGTAGCAGTAGTCTAATGGGCTGTAACAAAACTCAGCTTCAGAAATGTCAAGCATAATGAAAAAGGAAAAAAATACGTATGTCCTCAAATATGCATAATCTTAGAAAAGTTTCATAAATTTTACCTACTGGTTTCTTTCAAATGCTCTTCCAATCAGAGTATTTTAAGTTTTGCATCTAAATAAACATTCAACCATCATCAAAAAGTACTGACTCAGCTGAATAGTCCTCCTTTTCAAAGAATACAACTCTTAATTATGGCACATTTTCCTGGACATCAATCACTCTATTTGGAAGAATCTAGAAAGCTTAGTCTTCATTCACCTGTTTTTCTGTTTTATTTTGACCATCTATTTTGTGAAGTATGCCAGGGACAGAATGGTAAATAAAGTAGAAATTATTTACATTCTCATCATGCATAGATCCCATTTCAGGACATAGACTGTATTAAACTGTTAAAGATATATGGGTCCAGCACGGTAGCCTAGCAGTTAAAGTCCTTGCCTTGCACATGCTGGGATCCCATATGGGCACCAGTTCTCATCCCAGCAGCCCCGCTTCTCATCCAGCTCCCTGCTTGTGACCTGGGAAACCAGTCGAGGATGGGCCAATGCCCTGGAACCCTGCATCTATGTGGGAGACCCATAAGAGGCTCTGGATTTTAGGCTTTGGATTGGCATAGCTCTGGCCATTGTGGCTGCTTAAGTAGTGGATCAGTGGATGAAAGATCTACCTCTCTGTTTCTCCTCGTGTCTGTAGATCTGACTTTACAATAGAAATAAAAATAATGAAACTTTAAGAAGCATATATTTACAAACTGATATAAGTGCTATGAAAGAAAACTTAGGCTTCTGTACAACTTTACAAGCCACAATTCTAGGGTCAGATAACACTTTCCTGAGAGAAATAATGGACCCAATAGGAAAGAAAAGTGAAGGAGCGTGAACATATGATGGGACGTGGGGAAGTGTGTAGGAAAATGAAGTTAAAAGATATGTTTATTGTGATGCAGTATTTTAAAAGTCAATGCATAATTTTTAAACATATTTTTTTCAGTTTTCATACATATCAGTGGTCATTGAAGCCTAGTTCAACCCAACCAACCCCACTATCCTGCCAGCACACCTGCCGATGGGTGTCACTCTGTCTAACCTTGCTTGCCCCAGTCCTGGTTTCTTGTTCACCAGTTGGAGTGGTAATGCACAAGGGAGGTGCCCACTATTTCCCTACTGGACCCACTTCCACTCCTGGATTTTGGACTCTCCAGCTGGTTCTGCAGTTTACTTTGACAGAGCTTCACCTCTTTGCCAGCTTCTACCAGATGATGCTGTGGTAAAGCCCAAGCAATCCACTCCCACTCCAGTAGTAACAGTCAGCTCAGTCTGATTTTCCTCTGATCCAGGTCACAAGAGGCCAACAGGTGTTGTAGCCCTACCCAGCCTGGTCAGCCCTCAGTCCCAGCTCTCACACTCATGGGTGGGAGTAGTGGTTCAACAGAGGAGCTCCCTGCAGCACCTCTACTGTGTTTATTCCCTACCCTGCACTCTTGCTGGTTGAGTGCTGTGGCCCTTTCTGGCACGGCCTGTTTCACTTTGGCATTTGCCAATGGATGCTGTAGCCAGCACTGTTCCCAGTTCCAGCTCACACTGGTGGGGGTCACAAGCTAGCCCACCCCAGCCCAGACAGCCCCCAGTCCCAACTCTAATTTAAGCTGGCTGGTATTGCGACCCAAGTGGCCTGACCCACACACTATTCTGGTTTTTGAATTTTGCAATGAGTGATATGAACTGGCCTAACCTGGCTCTCCCCAGATCTAAGCCAAACATATGCCACTGGATACCATTCCCTGGCGTGTTCTGGAATGCTACCTGTCTTGGTTCTTGCACTTACCTGCAGGGACTTTGTGCCAACAGAGCAGTTGCCAAGCTCCTTCATCAGAACTTCTCTCAATGTTAGATCTCGTGCACACTGTTGAATTCATGGGCAGCCCTGCTTAGTTCATCTTCTGTACTAGCAGGAACTGTGACCTTTCCTGACCAGGCCCTATCCTTTCCAGTTTTTATTGTTGGGTGCTACAGCCCAGCCAAGCCTGTTCCACACCCAGACACAGCTCAAGTATGGCTCAGTAGGGACAGAGACTTAGCACAGCCCATCCTACACCCACCCTGGTTCTCAGCAGCTCCAGTGGGTACTGGAGTCCAGCCCAGTCTGGCACAACTCAGACCTGGCCCACACCCATGCCAAGGAAGACTGCAGCCATATCCAGTCTAACCTATAGCCCCCATCATGGCCCTCGAGCTCATCAGTGGGAAGCACAACCCAGCCTGGGCATCCCATTAGTTCGCCAACCAGGCCTATTCCCAGCTACTTGTGGGACAGATTGGACCAGTCTGCTATTCATATTGGCAAGCATGGAACCAGGGCATAGTGCAGCCCTGGTGGGGTTATCGGGAGTAGCCTCAACTAGGCTACAGCACTGGTTTACATGACCGAGTGTGTGGTGGGCAGGATTGGGCTGGACAATATCCATTAGTTTGCATAGAGGTCAGGGCTGGAGACAGAACTGAAACAGGAATTGCAACCACCAGTGTGTGCATAGGCTGACTGGGGAGACAGACTTGTGTGGGACCCTGCATCATCAATCACCCATAAGAATCAGTTCTGGGATTGCCCCAGATGAGGTTTTTTGGGGGATCCCCCAACTGAACTTCTGGAACTTCAACCAAGGAGAGAATTGCAGGATCCATGATCTGACCCTGGAATGTTTGTGTTAGAGCTGGGCATCCTCAGTGGCTCAGACAGAGCAGTGGGCAGTATACCCAAATGCACATGGAGGATACGACAGTACATTAGAACCTACAGACAATGCCTGGTACCAGAACAGAGGACGGAGGACAGAACAAATCGGTCAACTACTCAGCCAAGTGTTGGCAGTGACAATCTAGGCAAATGAAGTCTAATGTGGACAATGTCAGCCAGTGGATTCTGGAGTGATTTCATCCTGCTTGGAATGGCGAGATTAGCAGCAATTCAGAACAGTTGAACTTTCAAATCCACTTGAGTGGAGCCCTCGGAACATGCCCCAGGTCGGGAACACATGCATATTACTGTACTCTCTGCCTAAACTGAAGAGTTTAGATTAATAAAAGACAGTGGTACTCAAAGAGCACAGCAGGAAGTTGTACTTGTGGTTGAGATGAAAATGGATAAGGTCCAGCTGCTTGGAGAAATGAACATGTCATAGCTGAGGGAATACCAACAATGAAAATCATGGATGTTTCACACATGGTGGCCTGATTAATTCATTGTATCCTCACAGAATATTTGCTCACTGTATGTTAAACCTAAGTGCTTTTTAACCAGTAACATCAAACCAGTGAGAACAAAAATATAAGCTTATAACTTAATGTAACTTACATTTTTATTGAGTTTGAAAACAGTAAACCAATCATGGAATATAATTTTTAATTTATTAAGTAGCCAAAACATGAAGCAAGAACTTAAGCATACATTATGGGAGGTGGGTATTAGGTAGAGTGATTAAGACACTGTTTGGGATGTCTGCATCCCATATTGGAATGCCCTGCTAGGGTGCACCTTGGAAGGTAACAAGTGTTAGTTCAATTAGTAGGATCCCTGCAACCTACATATGAAACTTGGACAGGGATTTTGATTTCTGTCATTGCCCTGGCCCTTTCTCATCTGTTATGAACATTTAAGGAGCTAATGAACAGACATCTCTCTCTCTCTCTCTCTCTCTCTCTCCTTGAGTCATTCTAAAATATCTTCAGCTTTGTACTTTTTTTTCACTTTTAAGTTTTCACTTGGGTTCCCTCTTGTGATTTTCCTTTAAGCATATATCATTTCTAATCAATTATGTGATCGGTTTTAAGTGCCACAATGTGAAAGTTTTAGAGTTTTGCCGAGAACATTACCTGACAAATTATATAAATATACAGAAGTCATTCTTGAGAATTATATTTATTTTATGCATAAAATATTTTCAACTTTCTTTAAGTTCAGTGTCATAGATTTGGGTATGCTAAATCCATTTTCTATCCTGTATTTATTCCTCTGTACAGTGGAATATTGTAGAAACGTTAGTCTTGTAGTGACTCTGGAGTAACTGTGTTGCTTTCTTCTATGAGTACAGATATCAATTATACCCAAGATGCTTTCATACTTCTTAATTTTCTCAACGTAATCCAAGATTTATATACTTTTATACCCCATAGATGATACGGAAAACATGAGTGGATTGATATTTATTTTGTTTTTTCTCTCAATGTTGTAACAAAGTGGGGCAGAAAACAGGTATTTTTTGAGCTGAAATATGCCAGGTAAATGTATTCAGTAAATGTGCCAAAGGATTGAAATATGTTCAAAGATATTTAGTCTGCTTTGCTCAAGGGAAGAATAATAAATGGTTGTGCTATTTACTTCTTTATTTTTATAGCACTTCCTGTAAAACAAATAATGCATTACTGATTCAGCTATTGTTAGAGTACTACCATTTTGTCAATTTTTCTTCCTAACTAATGAAATCTTATTTTCTATAGGCATTCATTTATAAAATACATCAAATGGTTTTAGATATCTGTTGCTGAATAAAAAAAAATCTTTAGGCCTCATTGTATGCTCTTGATACATATTTTCTGCTGATACATGAAAAATATCCCAAAATTAAGAATAGCAATAGGATAGAATATATATATATAGATAGATAGATAGATAGATAGATAAAACATGGTGAAAATTGAAGAGGGTTACCCTTCCCATGATTTGACTTTATACGCACCCTGTGTGCATTCAACTGTTTTGCCATGTTGTATCATGACAAAAAAATGAAATAAATCAATATGGGCTCTTTGTGCTCTTAGTGTATCTATTAATTAAGAACACAGAGTATTTCTTACACAGGAGGATAGTGAAGGCAGTGAGACTCAAGCAAGATGTTAATATATGCCCATGGCCTTTTCAAATGATGGCTTCATATTTCCTCCTGAAAGTAATAACTTTGCTCTTATTTTATAAATTGTATTTCTTATTTAAAGATTTATTTCTTGTTTGCTGGAAAGAAAGATCATATTTACAGAGAAGGAGGGACAGAGAGAAAGATCTGTCATCCACTGGTTCATTGTTCAAATGGCCACAGCTGCTGAGTTGAGCTAATCTGAAGCCAGAAGCCAGGAGCTTCTTCTGAGTCTCCCACGCGGGTGCCAAGTCCAAGGCTTTGGGTCATCCTCTACTGCTTTCCCAGGCCACAAGCATGGAGCTGAATGGGAAGTGTAGCAGCTGGAACATGAACCCACACCTGTATGGGATCTCGGCACTCACAAGATAAGGATTTAGATATTGTGCCACCCCCACCCAACCAGCAAAGTCTTATTTCTAAGTAAATGCCATTCTGCAACAGAATTTTATTCAGCTACAGCTAATGGCAGACTTAAAGTTTAGTGCCTCTCTAAATTTTTTAAAAATGGTGTTACTGCACAGGTTTTCAACCTGGTTGTTAAGGCCATGTTTGGGTACCTGCATGCCATCTGAGAGCCTTGAGTTGAGTCCTGGATCAACTTCCAATTCCAGCTTCCTGCTAATAAACGCCCTGGAAGAGAGAACAGCTCTCTTGTTTAGCTCCTGCCAACCATGTGGGAAACCTGGTATAGGTCCTAAATCCTGGCTTCACCAAGGTCCAACAATCACTGTTTTAGGCATTTGCAGACTTGAACCAGCTGGTGGGAATTCTCCAATTCCATTTTTTCTGTTACTTTATTTTCCTCTAATAAACATAAACACTTTTGTAAGAACAGCATAACCAACATATTTAAATGTTATTTATTTTGAATCTTGCCCATTATACATTTTTGTGAGTTTTTCTTAAAGAATCGATAAACAGTATTCTGTGGTAAATCTCATTTCAAATATATTTAAATACGTTATTGCTTTGTTTTGGGAAAGTTCACATATTTTGAGAAATTTGATCTCTTTTTTCAAACATTACAGAAGATTGCTTTGTAATTATATAATATGTATTATAGAGATAAAATTGCATTATTATAATTCTTCAAATAATGTTAGGATTTGGATGCACATTAAATAATAATGAAAGGCAGTAAAAGAAACACGATATTCAGTTGTTTACTTGTCAGTAGCTTTGTGCATTTATAAAGCACTTCTTGAACCTTTCAAGGAATTTATTTTGATATTCTTTTTTGAGGGTTAGGTACAACAGTGATATAAATTGCTGCTTGATCTGTGGATACATAACTAGCATTGTTTTTCTAATGTGCACATTTCACAAAGAAAATTAAACAGACTAATGTGAGGCTGCACTGAAAAGGACAGAAGGTAAACATGCAGCTATGATATGGACATATAATGATTGCATTAAACATCAGATATGGCATTATGTGTTATACACACTATCTATCATGCTCTCCCAGATTCAAGTGCGTATAAATGTGAGAAAGAGAGAGAATGTAAAACCATTTTTACCAGTTTTTCAAGGAAATAAAAGCACTTCTAGGAGCTAAATTATACAATAATCTTACCTATACATCTTTTAAAAACAAGTATTTGTCATGAGGGAAAATTTCCTTGGAAGCAAAATGCATAGTGGCCTTCCTTGGCCATTGACTCGGATCAAATTTCTGTTTGTCTTTTATGTCCTCATTATATAAACTTCATTTTAATTGTGCAACTGAACAAATAAAATTTAATCAATTTGAAAAGCAAGTAATCATTATCATGTTGTAGTTTTAACTTTTGTTTTTACTTTGATTTGGTGGCAGCAACCTTCATGGGCTCTGTTTTGAGTTCTGGTGGCTTCACCTTTGCTTGAGGTCCCGAACAATGGCCTGGGAGAGCTGTGTAAGAGGGTCCAAGTCCTCCAGGCCCCGGCACCCCTCTGGGAGGCCTGGAACAAACTCCAGTCTCCTGGCTGCACGATGCTTTACTCAGCTTTAGCTCTCACAGACACTTGGGAGTGAACCAGAGGAACGAACATCTTTTTGTGTCTCTTTTTTACCTGTAACTCTTTCCAGTTAAAAAGAAAAACCTGAATTTTTGTTACTTTTACTTTTTTCTTTAAATAAGGGCAAAATATTATAGTAACAACTTAAATGTAATTTTGAAGTGTATGCTATAACAAATATATAAGCAAAGAAATGAAACTTGGAATATTTGTCACATGAGCAAAGGTGCCAAGGAAAACAAAATGAGAATATAAAATTGTGTGTTATGAAAATTGAAGGAGCTAATTACTATTATATAGCTAGATATATAAGATACGTGAAAATAAAAGTGAAAGAAGCATGTGTGAAAAAATTTTCTGCACAATCTGAAATATTCAGACAACGGTATTTATTAAACAGGTACTTTTGAAAAATAATGGTTTTTGGTCCCGGGTGACAGCCTGCATTAAATACTGGCTTTGCAGCCGCTGGGATCTCATATGAGTGCAGCTTCATGTCCCAGTTGCTCCACTTGCCATCCAGCTCCATGCTTGTGGTCTGGAATTAACTTTTGAAAAAAGTAGCTTATTTGTCCCTAATAAAAATACACATAACCCACATAAAAGGTATCATTATTTGGGAAGCTGAAGATAGAAAATGAACTATGGGAAGTTATACGAAGAATATATTTACTGTCATTAATGCATTTCAGCAAGACTAATTTGGCTGGTCATTAGGAGGATTGGAAAAGCTGTGCCTTCTGGTTTCCATGATATCTGCATGCAGACAGTTGTAAAATATTGTTTCAATTGCAGTACATGGAAAACAGTGTCCAGTAAGCCAGTCCTTCATAGTGTTAAATGCCTATGACATTTAAATTGCGTGCATACCAACACTTTCACAAGTGCTATTAGCCATTTATTCATACTGTGATAGTTCCCATGTGTCTTAAAATCTATTAATATGTGTGCTATGTGTCTTACAGTTCAGGAAGCCATTTAGACAGACAAAAACCATCAACAAAACTGAATCTGGCTGAGTCTATTTTTGATGAGTTTACCAACTAAGCCTGGAAATGTCCTGTTAATTTTTATTCTAACCAAGCAGAAAGTCCAGAAATTTAAAACTATATTAAGAGCAAATTGTTACTTATTGCAACATTCTTTGCATATAAAGTGGTTTGATGTTTGTTTTTATTCTTTTAAAAAGAAAGAGATTTGTGCTTTGTCTTAACTGGGTGACCTCAGAGTACTCGGCCTCCGAGGGCATCCAATTCCCTGTGGCCTCCTTGGCAGTTGGGATATAGTCCTTGTTGCTCGTATTAATAGTTTGTGGTGAAGGTCTGGGAGTCTTCATGGTTGGGATTCAAGCTTCCTCCTTACCACCTGCTCCACTCTGGAGTGCCCCCCTGCTCCACGCACATGACCTCCTGTTATGAGATTGTCAGGATCGCACCTGATTCCCCCCTCATGCATTGGTATAGTAGTTTTACTATTGTTTAGTGCTGCTTTGAGTCTGTTGTCTATGAATTACCAGATTTGATCTTGATAGGCTATATTGCACTTTTTCCTCACTCTTTTTATGGTCCTGAAAGACTTCCCTGCACTCCCTCCCCATTACGGATTAACATAGCATATTGAGGGTATAGTAGGTTTTACAGTTTTTCGATGTAGCTCTTAAGTATTCTGACATTAATTGTTGGTTTATAGATTATATCGCATTATCTTATTGCATTGGATACAGGTTGTTAGAGATTGCACTAATATTATAATATACAGGTACTATCTTCCAAGTTGTCATCTTTTCATTCTCAGATTAAGGCAAACGTGGTATTTAACCTTATGGGATTGGTTGATTTCTTTTAGCATGATGGATTCCAGTTGGGCCCATTTGACCACAAAGAACTGTATTTCGTTTTTTTTTAATAGCTGAGTAGTATTCCATGGAGTAGATGAACCATAGCTTTCTTATCCAGTCTTCTGTTGATGGGCATTTTGGTTGCTTCCAGGTTTTTGCGATTGTAGATTGTGCTGCTATGAACATAGGCGTACATGTTGGTTTCTTGTGTAGGAGATCTTTTGGATATATCCCTAGGAGTGCTATTGCTGGATCATATGGTATATTGATTTTCAGTTGTTTGAGTATTCGCCAAACTGATTCCCATAGAGACTGTACAGTCTGCAGTCCCACCAGCAGTGGAGAAGGGTTCCCTTTTCCCCACAGCCTCGCCAGCAAATGTTGGTGGTATTACGTATGTGTGCCATCCTTACTGGAGTTAGGTGGTACCTCATTGTTGTCTTCATTTGGATTTCCCTTATTGCCAGGGAACTTGAGCATTTTTTCATATGCTTGTTTGCCATTTGGGTTTGTTCTTTTGTGAAATGTCTGCCCATTTCCCGTGCCCATTTCTTGAGCAGTTTGTTTGTTCTGGTGTTTTGGTTTCTCTGGAGATCTTTGTATATTCTGGAGATCAGCCCTCTATCTCCTATGTAGTGTGCAAAGATCTTTTCCCATACTGTAGATTGTTTTTTTCACTTTGTTGATTGTTTCTCTAGCTGTACAGAAGCTTCTTAGTTTGATGAGGTCCCACTTGTTTATTTTGGTCTCGATTTCTACTGCTTTTGGAGTCTTTTTTAGAAAGTGAGGGCTACCCCTAAGTGCTGCAGTGTGTTTCCAACATTTTCTTCCAAAAGTTTGAAGGTTTCTGGATGTAGGTTTAGGTCTTTTATCCATTTAGATTCGATCTTGGTGTATGGTGAGAGATGTGGGTCTTTTTGTTTCTGCAGGCTATCAACCAGTTGTCCCAACAGCATTTATTGAACAGCCCTGAGCAGTCCGCAGAAACAGAAGAACAATAAACGTCCTTCCGGACCAGGGAGGAGAGCTTTCTCTGGTCCGAGCCTGGCTCCACCTCTGGACGCCCACTCTCCCTCGCAATGACCATCGGGATCAGTCCGAAAACCCCTCATAGCAAACAATCATACAAACTAAAAAAACCTAAAATAAATAGACAAACAACAAAAAGTAGAGCTTGGAATCTGACAGGAAAGAGTTGGCGTGGATTGGCTCATGCCTCGCTGGGTGGGACACAAAGATTAGTCACTCCTCACCATGGTGTTGAGGATTTTCCTGCACACCCCCCAAAAAAAAATGTTCTGCACCTTAAATGTAGACAAATGTCTTGTTAGAGTTACAAGCCAGTCTAGATTATCCTAAAATCTGCCAAGATCAGCAAAATTATACTTCAACACAACAAATGGCTAAATACTAAAATGAAATAGACACGAGACAGCTGAATGTACCTTATAGCCATTTTAAGGTATATAGCAGCCGGTCCTGTATATAAACTAAAATTGAAATGTCAATGAGCTAATCATAGGTTGTGGTTAAGAACTTGCTTTTTTTTTTTTTTTTAACATACTCGTTACTCAAAACCATGTCAATTCCATAATATTGCAAATTGCTGTTGATGTTATATTGGGACTCTTAATTGACTAGGATGATATTCTACCAGCTCTAACTTTGGACCAGAAATGGTCTCCCCAAGAAACTGTTCAACCCATCTGGACAATAAGTAGCTGGACTCTATGCTTGGTATACGTTTGCAAGGAAAGAATCTTGATTGAATTTGAATTGTAATACTGCATCAAGGTGGAGGAATCCACCAGGGGGGAGGGGAGGGAAGGGGTAGGGGGATTCCCAGAGCCTATGAAACTGTCACATAATGCAAAATAATTAATTAAAAAAAAACCTTAAAAAAAACAGTGCATTTTGTTTCAAAGAACATTATACTTAAATTTTTAATTAATATTTAACAGATTCGATACAATTTTAAGAACACAATGACATTCCCCTTCACCCTTCCTCATGCCCTCCCTCCCTCAACCACCTGATTTTTAAAACGTTTTAATTTTTTATGATGTTTACATAGTAGATTAAGGTGGGAAGGGTCAGGGTTAGGGGAAAATGGCTGAGAACATTGTTTCCACATTTTCTTTTTCTTCTTTCTGTATCTGGGAAAAGATGGACATAAGGGCAGATGCCAAACTCAACCTTCCAAACTCCTCAGTACCCAGGGGTGAGGAACAGCTGCCCACTAACATCCAAGGATCCCCGAAGTGGGGCATGCTTTAAGGTCCTGCTCAGGCAATCTTGGCATTTCTGTAATGCTGTTTATCTCACCAATCCAAGGATGAGGAAATCCTTCCAACGTCATTTGGTTGACATGGTCCACCTTAGAGTTTCCATTTGCCCAGATATTTGCTGTCAACACATGGCTGGGGTAGTTGACTGATTTGTTCTGCCCTCTTTCCTCTACTGTGGTATCTGATGTCCTCTGTAGGCCCCAGTAAACTGCTATATCCATGCACATCTGGGAATGCTGTCCACTGCTGCATCTAAGCAACTGAGGAGCCCCAGTTCTGATGCATGCAATCTACAGTCAGTCCACTGATCCTGCAATTCTCCCCATGGTTGGAACCCAACGGTTCAGTTGTGCGGATCCCCAGACAAACCTTGTCTGAAGTAATCCCAGACTTGACTCTTGCATGTGCTTGCCAGTACAGGGTCCATCTCAGTCTGTCACCCACACCAGCCTATACACACACTAGTATTTGTAATTGCTGGGTCAGTTCTGTCTCCAGCCCCATCTCTTAAGTAAAACAATGCATGCTGTGGCCTAGCTCAACCCTGCCCACTACACACTGCGCCCTCACATATACCAGTGGGAACTGCAGCCTAGTCAGAGCTACCCCAAATAACCCTTACTAGGCTCAGACCCAGCCCTGGCTCCTGTGCTTTCCACTATTTGCAGTAGACTGGTCCAGTCTTTCTCACATCTCATTCAGCTCTCATATACATCATGGGCATTGAAACCTAGATCAACCCAAGTAGCCATATTAATTAACTAACACTTATGCCAGTGGGTACCACTGCCTATCTAGGCAGTCCCACCCCCAGCCCTGGTTCTTAACTTTTAAAATAATATACTCCAGACTTAAACCAGAAAAAAACTGGTTTAATATTTCACTGAAATATAAGTTTAGCATGTGAAATGTGAAAAAACCTTAGTTTATTGGAAACAATGACTATAAACAATAATTGATTAGAGAAATGACTATCTTACCTATACACAGTAAATTATAAAGAAATCACAGGGCATTAAAAGTATAGAAGTATAACATTCATAAACACTGGTTTGACAACTGTATAAAATGGTTTGGGGCGACAGCAGAAGCATAACAGGCTAATCTTCTGTCGTTGGCATTGGTGTCCACTGTGGATGCTGATACATGTCCCAGCTGCTCCAATTTTGATCCTGCTCTCTGTTTATGGCCTAGGAAATCAGTGGAGGCTGCTCCAAGTCTTTGGAACCCGCATGCATGCAGGAAACTTGGAAGAAGCTCTGTCTTCTGGTTTTGGCTAAGCTTAGCTCCAGCATTTGTGGCCATCTGGATAATGGACCAGTGGTTGCAAGATCTTTCTGTCTCTCCTTCTTTCTGTAAATCTGATCTGCCTTTCCAACAAAAATAAATACATATTTTTAAAAAGTTTTATAAAACTATATTTGTGTTTATAATGCTATAGACTTTTTATTTTTAATTTTTTGATGACTTTACCAGCTAAAGGGTAAAAAGACATACAAAAGAGAATCTGAAAGGAAAGTTCTAGGGTAGATTCATGACCTGTCATCTTGGACATGTTCACAGAAGTCATTACTAGGGGTTGTAGTCCTCTAACAAGCTGCTCTAGAGAAATAGGGAGTGAAGGTATCAAAGATACATTTTGAATAAAATTGTTAATTTCAACATCATCATCATCATTATTATTACTATTGGAAAGGCAGATAGAGAGAGAGACAGAGATACAGAAAGATCTTCCATCCATTGGAGCACTCTCCAAATGACCTCAGCAGCTGAAGATGAACTGGTATGAAGCCAGGAGCAAGGAGCTTCTTCCAGGTCTCCCAAACAGGTATAGGGTTCCAAGCATTTCTTCCTCTACTTTCCCAGGCCACAAGCAGGTAGCTAGAAGGGAAGTGGAACAGCCAGAATTCAAACCAGCACGCTTATGGAATCCTGGTGTATGCAAGGTGAAAATTTATCCACCAGGCTATAGAGCCAGGCCCAATTTCAACATTAAAAGAAAATCTTCCCGTATGACATAATGTGTATCATTTTGTTATAACACATTGATATAAGTACGCTTCTATATTTACTCCTTTTAACACTAATTGTTTTTTTAAAAAGATTTATTTATTTAAAAAACAGACTTATGGAAGGAGGAGAAAGAGGAAGAGAGACACAATGGCTGGTGAAGATCAGCCTGAAGCCAGGCTGATTCCACCTGTGTGACACAGAGCTAAACACTTGAGTCATGTCACACCACTTTCCCAACACATTAGTAGAGAGCTAGCTCACATCCAGGAGCAACCACAATTCTAACTGGTGCCCATCCCTCTGAGCTGCAATGCCAACCCAGAATTATTATTTCTTTTATGCTTATGACTTAGGTAATCATGTGTTTCTTTATGTCAAGTCTCATTTCTTGTTAACCATAGTACAGGCTGGAAAAGTAACAGTTTAGGAATTTAGTAAAATCTCCCTATTCCAGAGGTCGAAGCGGAGGTGAATCCAGCTCTCAAGACTCACCTTCCATGCACTCTGCTCACTGTGCCTTTAGATGCATTCCTACTGCCAGTGTTGCTGAGTAGTCACTTTTTACTCATTGAGTTATCATCAAGGAAGCAAGTTTTGAAAAAAACGATTCATTAGTTGTAAGTTTTATACTACAACTTTTATGTAGCAAGTTAAGTCGCTGTGTGTAGTATCAACATCCCATATTGGAACCCTAATTCCAGTCCTGACTACTCTCCTTCTAAAGCAGCTCTTTGCTACTGATCCTGAAAACACCAAAGGCTTGAGCCATGACCACACATGGGATTTCTGAATGTGATCCCGGGCTGCTGGCTTCAGGCTGGTGTAGTCCTGGCTGTCAGGGCCATGTGGAGCCTAAAACAGCAGAAGTGAGATCTTTTTCTCTATCCCTCCCTCTTTGTCATTCTGCCTTTCAAATATGTAACATAAATTTAAAAATATACAAAATAGCCAAATAAACTTTTATGAATATCTGTGCTTTAATTATATATCATGATTGTACAGTAACATTTGTTATAAAGTTTTTTGAAAAATATATGCAATATAAAATATTATTGTTAAACATTAGTTTATTTCTGAATAAAGTAATGATTTTGGAAAAATTCAATTGCAATTCAATGCAACAGATACTTCAAAATTCCCATGTGAGGCAACATTTCTGGTTATCATGTAAAATTCAAGTTGTATATTTTCTTCTGACTTCTCGTTCTAATTATTTTTCTGGTTTTATTAATTCCATGAGTATTATGATAACCTTATTTTAAAATATCTGCCAACTGAATACTTCAAATACATAAAAAAATGCTAAGCCATGAACTGAAATACATTTACTATTACAGAACTAGATATTAAAAACCCCATTGTTTGTCCTTTGGACCAAAATGATGTGATTCCTAGTAGAAATCTCATTCGTGTAGACAAGAGGTCCCCATGAGATATCAAAGGCTCACTGTTAAGGAACTGCCATTATACTGCACACAATCCTCCTGGTGTCATATTAACAGCATGAGAAAGGCGTCAAAATCCCATGTGGACACAGGTTCTAATCCCAGCAGCCCTGCTTCCCATCCACCTCCCTGCTTGTGGTCTGGGAAAGCAGTTGAAGACAGCCCAAAGCTTTGGAATCCTGCACCTGCATGTGGGAGACCTGGAAGAAGCGCCTGGTTTCTGGCTATTATTGCCACTTAAAGAATGAATCATCGGATGGAAGATCTTCCTCTCTGTCTCTCCTGCTCTCTGTGTATCTGACTTTTTCAATAAAAAATTAAAACAAAAAAGCCAAAAACTCTTGATTTAAACTTCTGGGCCCAATATTATGATGTTTGTTGTTCCTCAACTGCTTTATGGTGGAAAACAATCAGCTTTGACAAGAATATTGTGGTAAACAGAATCCCCAGATGTTGAAAATGTATTGACAACTTAAGGAAGGTTACTTATAATACTTAGGTCACAGACAGATTAGCTGTCTTAGCCTTATCTCTCTTTTCTCCATAATAGCAGCTTCAGGTCCAAAAAGTAACTTCAAGGAAACTCTCTGTAATAGCAAACATTCTTTATCCAATTTTGAATTTTTTTTTGCTAACTTTTCATCAATAAGTGATGGTCAAATTCATTTTCCTGTTTCTTGGTCTTTGTTTATTTTATTTTACTGGGTAAGTTTAACTACATCAACAGCATAATAAATTTCTGAGAAATGAGCACTTGGCCTTGGAGTTTTGCCATGATTTAAAGCTGGCGGCAATTGGAGAGGGTTCTGACAAAACAGAAAGCTTCCATTGTATTCATTGGCCATGTCCCATCTGTGTACCTTACCACATGCAATGTATAAAGAGTCACATTATTTGTAATAACAAGACAGTAAACACTGCACCTACAATAAAAATCAGTAAATACCAAGCTACTGAATTTTGCATAAATATTTAATTAACAGTCCTGAAAATCATTTGCAAGTGAGAACATTATTTCCTCAAAGTAACACAATATTTAAGTAATCTCTTATTTGGGTCAGTCTGTTCATAGTGTGGAAAACCTAACATTTGTTTCTAATGATAATGAAATAAGGACATCTGAAGAAGCACACAAGAACAGGTTCAAACACACCTGTCTCAGACATGTATTAGGTAGATGTTTGGCACTCATAAGTCCATCCTGTGGACAGCAACGTGGCTGCAAAGTGCAGAAGAGCATGGGGCTTGATATTTTCTATCTCTGAATGCAATGACTTTTTCCTCACAAATTAATTTTAATATGTACAGAATATCTTATAATGAATTTGAAAAGTTTGCATGAATACCCATAACATTTAGAAGCAAATCTTGAGTTTCTTCTGGAATACTAAATGGTACATTTTTTAAAACATTTATTTTTTATTACAAAGTCAGATATACAGAGAAGAGGAGAGACAGAGAGGAAGATCTTCCATCCGATGATTCACTCCCCAAGTGAGCGCAACAGCCGGTGCTGTGCTGATCCGAAGCTGGGAACCTGGAACCTCTTCCACGTCTCCCACAAGGGTGCAGGGTCCCAAAGCTTTGGGCCGTCCTCGACTGTTTCCCAGGCCACAAACAGGGAGCTGGGTGGGAAGTGGAGCTGTCGGTATTAGAACTGGCGCCCATATGGGATCCTGGCGCGTTCAAGGCAAGGACTTTAGCCACTAGGCCACACTGCTGGGCCCTAAATGGTACATTTTTAGATAAAGAGAGGAAAAAGCAACAAGCATTCTAAATTTTAGTAATCAGTTAACTTGGAAGGGTGTTAAATCGTTTTAGCATGAATTTGGATGAATTAATAATCATACTTTTTTTGAAATAACTTTTGGAAGAATCTTTTAAAAATTCATTGAAATTTGAACTAGGAGTCCTATATTATGAGGGTTATGATATTTGCTGGGTGACACTACCCATGCTAACAAAAAATTAATGCATGCAAGAGATTTTTTTTTTCTCCAACATTAGAAAAAACATTTAAGATTGGTCTAGACTCTATTACCTTACCCATAGGCTGTTCTTTCTAATAATAACAAATTTAATCCCCCTCTCCATCCTTGCTCTGGTGGCCCCACATTTATTGGTGGTGGGCTAGACTATAATAGATCCTAGAAATGCAATATTTTCTGTAGCTGGACTAACTTAAGTATCTGTGATGCTTTGAGTATGTCTCTGTCTGCTCAGGCAACATGAGAGGCAGACAAAGGTAGATTTCTTTGAAGTTTCTGTGCTGAATTATGAGACACACCTTTGAGCACCAAATAGCAGAATTTCAAGCACCATACGGCTTTTTTCAACTTATCAAATAAGGCTTCCACTTCCATATTCTTGAATATGCCCTTGTATGACAATAAGAATCAAGACCTTCATGCACATATCAAGAAATGAAGCAAGTCTGGCATATACTAATATTTGCATGGAAAGAGAAAGGAAAAAAAAACCATATGAGCTACAAATCAATAGAATGTTCATGAACAGTATGTTAAGTCTTCTACAAGTGACTCACACCACATCCCTGAGATGCAATTACTGCCAACTACAGGTATTTTCTGAGGAACAGCTGCCTGATCATCTCAGAAGGCATCGACACCATGCATACAAATCATGTGAGGCCGTGATGTTGGGCACGCTCTGCGCCATCATTACTCACACATTCAAAACACAGAAAGACCAATGGAAATGGAGTGGTGAGTTTTAGATTGTGATTTTAAAAAGGGAGCCAGGAATTATGTCCTTTTTTGAACAAAAGCTTCCCATAGAAACAGGGGGTGGGTTTGGAAGTTGATTTTCTCCAAAGGCTCAGGCCATGTGATAATGGGCTTGTGCGCTAGAGTGAAGAACTTGAGTGTGCTAGAGCACTTGGCAGGCATGACCTAACAGGAGGTCTGTGGGTCAGTGGCAGTATGTTCTATCTAGGAGGGTGACTGCTTAAATTCTCACTGAGTTGTTATTAGAAGCCTGTATGTAGCCCACCCTCCGCCTCTGGCTCATCGTGTATTTCTTTGCAGTGTTCTACTATCCATCCCCACAGGATTTGTGCCAGAGCTGGCACCATCTTGTTCCAACTTTCAGTCTCCAAAAATTTAAGCTGCAGAAACTCTTTTTGCTTTGCTAAGCAGTTTGTTCCAGATCTTTATTTAGACTAATGAGAAAGATGAACTATGTTTCTCAGATGAAGGTTCCATGCTCTAAATCTCAGGACTTGTTTTACTTTTCTATTAGCTAATAAACATCTTTAGGCTACATCAAGTTTATTTATGTGCTGTGAAAATACAGATTGATTAGTCAATGATTATGCCCTTGAGATATTTTTGATTTATAGAGAAGACAGAACTATTGGTAAAGCTTACTAAAAGATTTGAATTACAATGACTTGGTGCAAAAATTCAGAAATACATCATCATTATTAATGATTATTCTTACCAATCCTTTGTGAAAAATGGGGAAGGTCAAAAATGGTAAATGAAGTCCTGTTAGAACTAAAAAAGGACAGACCTAAACAAGGAATTTCTATAAAATCAACCGCACCACGCTTTTAAAGAGAACAATCTTCTTGTAGTAGAAATACAATGTTGTAAGAAGCAAATTAATATAATTTTCAAATTTTTATGAAACCAAAGCATTATAAATGATTCACTTTTTACAAATATGTAGCTGAGCCAGGGCTATAACTCCAAGATGACAAGCTTTAGTCTCATGGCCAATACATTATTGAAATAAAATACTTGCTAGCCAAAAACTGCTCTTTCTGTTTGAAGAAAGAGCACCAGTATGTGAGACATGGGGGAAATAGCTCTATTTCAAACAGTTCATTAAGAGTCTATTATAACACGTAAGAGTCTATAAACACACGTAAGCTGTGAGCTGAAGTGGTTTTTGCAGAAACAGAAAATGAAAAGTAACTTTTTATTTGTTTTGTAATTATTTCCATGACAAAGAAAGCAGAAAGGACGTTATAAAATAAAGTTGAGAAAGCAATGAAAAGATGAGAATAAGTGCATAAGGAAACTAATTATCAAATGTATTCTATAGTGTATTATTTTGGTTGCAATAAAAATGCATTTTAGTAAGATAGGATTAAAAACCAAGAAAATATGTTCATTGTTTTTCATTTTTTATTTGGTAATAATTTCTCATTTCCAGGCTTCTTTATTTTGACACACATTTGTATCACTTTTTATTATGTTTATCTCATATGAAAAAAGATAAACATAATAAAAGTGATACAAATGTATATATATAAATATATAATATATACACAAATGTATATACATACAAATGTGTGTGTATATATATATAACCAACTGACCACACAATTTAAACTGTTTAAACTTTATGATTTACATGAAAACATGTGAAACTTGCCACATAGATCCTTTTACAGATTAGCAATCCAGTTAAGGAATTAAAATGAATACTAAAGAAAAATGAGTGAGTCTTTATATTTCCTTTTTCTGTTACCAATACTTCGTATCTGCATGCCTTTGTTAGAAATTGCAAAGCATGTCAGTCAGTGTTGATAAATTCCTGTAATCTTCTACAAAATTTTGCAACTTTTCTTTAAGAAATTTAAACAATGTAAAACATAAAACTTCAAAACATTTTCATTTGTTATTCATGAAATATTTTGTATAACAGTTTCTGATTTACAGGCCAAGGAAGCTTTAAAAAAAACTTTCTTGACATGATTTATGAAAATTCTCATGAAAAATGTCTTCCCTTAATTTTAAGTGCCTTACCATATTTTCAGAATTTGTAGAGTACTAAAGAGAATTTCAAGTCATATGCTCATACAACAAATAAATAATTAGGGAGAAAATTTTCTCCTAATCCTTAGGTATACATTGGCTCAGCTTCAAATATAATCTGACAGTTTCATCATTTAAGGAGAATTTATGATGTGTCAGAAACATGCCAATCTTCCTGCCATTTTACAAATTGGGAACTGTTTGTGTCCTTTTTAAGCTGGGAAATTGAAGTTCAAGTGCTGTAGTAAAGACATGGGTATTGTGGCAAGACAACTTTCTTGTGAACACTGAGCACTGTGGTCTCAGTGGGAAGTGATCTGGAATTGGAGTTTGCAGTGCTGCCTATGGAATCACAGTGCCCTGATCTTGGGCTCCACTCACGGGACTTCAGCCTGCACAAGTCTCTTCTAGAAGCCAAACTCCCTAAAAAAGTGGTTGACCCCTCCTGGAGAATCCTGGCTTCTTGCAGCTTAATGTCCTACAGAAACCTTGTCATGATAACTTTGATGGTTATTTGATTTTGGGGGAGGAGGAGGAATCGTGAGTGGGTGGAAGTGGGAAGCAGGTAGATGGGAACACTGCCCAAATCTGAGACAAAGACAAAGTTGAAGAAGCCATTGGACTAGCGTTCCTCCTCCTCCTACTTTCTTCTCTCCCACTCTTTCTGTTCCTCCCTCCTGCTTCTCTTTTTCCCCCTTTCCTCCTTCCTCATTATCTTCTTTTAATTTCTCAATGTCTTTCTTCTGTCATTTTCTTTTCATTTTATCACTCACACTTACACAGTACAGGCAGTTCAACTACTCAGCTCTACCGTACCCATCACCCTCTTAGCCATGCACCTAAAACTGAATGAAATACTCTCATAAAGGTGCCTAACTTGAGGGAGACAGTGTGACAGATTGGTTCTACACAGTCTAGGAGTTTAAAGGAGTCCTGTTCCTATATTTCTTTACTATATAAACCTGGGAATGATACATAAAACTTTGTCATTATTGCTTCCTGCAACAAATTCACCCATAGGATTTTTAGGATTGAATGAGATAATGCCCATTAAGTGCTTAATGAAATTATTCATAAATATGACATTGTAACTTCTCCATAAATATCTCTAAAAAATAACAGCAATTGTTGGAATAGATAGGGTTTCTCAAACCATCATCATATTTCCATCCCTATAATTTGATTGATAAACATTTAGTTGTTCCTCAGGGGATAATGAGATATCAGAATCAACTATCAAATGTTATGAAGTAAACAAATTATCTCTCCTGAAAGAGCTGATGTCTTTCGGTTATGAAATCCACATTTTAGCAAGAATATTCTCTGTATGACCTAATCCATTTGCTAGCCAAAATTGTCATAATACATTTCCCCTTCATTCATTCAAAGGGAGAGATTGTTCTTTGATGGCAAACACACAATTGAAATAAAATAAGTATGAAAGGAATACTTTATGATAAATGGGAAAATTGTCACTAACTCAAGCTTTTTAAATGAAAGACAACGAACATTTTAGGGTGAGGCATGATAGATGTGTAGATAAATCTGCTTAAAAAGAAAAAAAAAAAAACAATTTTTTTCCTTTAATTTTTCAGAACTGTGGATAGCTCCCTTGGTTACTGCAGTAAGTATACTTCATAATTACTCTGAGATCTCATTGTCAAGTCCCTCCACACTTGCTTTCATTCTATTTCTTCAACAAAACTGTCTGCTTTTCAATTCATAGACTATGTGGGTGACCCAGCATTCATTCCCTTAAGCATTTCTTAAACATTTGTCTTATACTCTCCAATGAACTAGATTCAGGCTAGGTCTAATGAAAACAAAAATTTAAAAAAACAAGTTAATCCTTAAGGGAATTATTGATGACAAGGAAGTCATATATAAATAAATCAGTGGGATTTTATATTTGAAATACAAAGAATAATTGATATCCATTTGTACAACACTAGATTAATAATAAACATAGATTGTAGTGTCAAACATTCCTTGTAGCTCAAGCACTTCCAGTGACAACTAATTCTATCTCTTAGCAGTATTTTTTCAACATTCTGCAGATCTTTAGGGTGAAGGTAAAATTGGCCTCATGTTCAAGGGAAAAGAGCTATACCTCTACATTTTCTTCATATGTCCAAAACCAAAGAATGTTCATGTGTTATTTTGGTGATGAAGAAAGATCTACTTTTCTCCTAAAAGGCACTAGCAGAAAGGACACAGGAAATGGGACTTAGGAGGAGATAGTAAATATTAGAAGTCATGGAACACAAACAACGTATCTCTGTACAAAAGGGAAAAAGCAGAGCTTAACCCATCCCACAAGGTTTCAATATTCCATTTGTGAGAGAATTAAAAGATGTACACATTTTAAGATTTCTGGACTCAGATCTTGCCTAGGCATTCTTGTTTCTTTAACTTGAAAGAGTTACAGAGAAAGAAAGAAAATGAGAGATGTTCCATTGCTGTTTCACTACTCAAAAGACTGGAATGGCCAGAGCTGAACTAATTCAAAGTCAGCAGCAAAGAACACCCTTTGTGGCTCCTACATGGGAGCATTCACAGAAGGCCTTGAGCCACTGACCTCTGCTTTCACGAGCCATAAACTGAGGATTGGATAGGGAAGTTGAGCAGCCAGGACTTGAACCTGGACCTATATAGGATGCTGGCAGTGCAGGCTGAGGATTAGTTTGACTTGCGACTGAACTGGTCCCAATAATGTAATTTCAATATGTATTCAATGAGCTAGCAAGCATTAATATAAGCTCAATGAAAGCACAGAGAAGGGGTTAAGAATAATTGGAGGGTAAGGGAAGAAAGGCTCATTTCAATTTGGTAAGGTACTTGTATCTAGGAAAAAGCTAGGAGGTGTCAGTCATTGAGTGTTGATCGCTCACAGCAGTATCAACTACCTGTATAGAAGCATGGAGTCAACTGGTGCTGGTGCAGGGTGAGTCCAGTGGTATTGATTTGTTTCAGCAGAAGAAAGTGCATGGCTAGAAGTGTTTCCTTAATAATGGACTTGTGTATGGGCAGTTGGTTCATCAGAGGCTGAAGAACAAGAATCTGATCAAGTAGGAAGGAATTTGATCATAATGTTCAGTGTTTGGAATATTATTTTGATATTTAATTATGGAGTTCATATTTGGAAATACTCTGGTAGCTGCACTGAAAAGGCTGTGGCAAGACATAGGGAAGGAGACTTTTTAGAAAATTCCTGCCACAGTCTGTACACTGGATTTTACTGTTTAGATCCAACACGTATAATATGGGGCAGAATAAGAAAGAACAACAAACTTAGCCAAAATTCCTGAAATAGCAATTTAAGATAATCACTTAGGTAAGCAAGAACTTTCACTCCATGAACAACAGATCTTGAAAATTATGTCCACAATCACAAGAACTCATGAAATATGCAATCTTGCTCTGAAGATCCACTTCAGGCTATCTTCAAAAGGTGATGGTTTCCAAATGGCCATCCAGGATATTAGAAGGAACTCAGTTGATGTAACAACAAATGAATTGTCACACATATTCCACTGACAAGGAATTCCTACACATCTTGTTATTTCTACAGATTCTCACATATTTATTCCAGCAATGTTTCAGGCTTTTGGATTATGAAGTTACCAGTGCAAATGTTTCACTTCCTGTCCAAATATATTTAACTTCAAGAAATCAAATTAATACACAATCTAATAGTATACACTTATCCTAAAATATGTTAATTATGAGAAGTTAAAGAGGTGATATGTAACCTAAATATTTAACTGTGTTATGAATTTTTTTAACATAAAATGATTATTCATGTTTTTCACTGAGTATAGAAGACCGATTACTTCATAATTTTTGGTTTACCAAGTGATGACATACAAATATAGGGCTCTCTGTTTAAAAAACTTCAATGTATGATTTTCCAATATTTGTTTTTATTATTACGACATGTTTGGAGTGAAATGTCTTTGAAAACCAATAAAGAAATAGAAGGTATGAAATACTCACATGTTCCATTGAGCCTTCAATTGCTTGCATTTGATTTCTAGCTCGCCTCCTAATTCCAGCTTCCTGCTGATGCATACTTCTGGCTAATGCATACTGAGAGGCCACAGGTTATGGTTGAGTTTCTGGCACCATATTAGAGACTTAGATGCAGTTCCATGTCCAGTTCCTGGCTTTTGCCTGGCCCAGCAATGGCCATTGTTGGCCAGTTTTTTATTTCTTTTTTTGTTTTGTTTTCATTAATACATTGTATATAGATTTTGTTGAAACACACATAATAAATTTGAATTTTCTCTGCATTGGGTAATTTTTCCAAACTAAATGTTGCACTTTATATTGTAGCTGAATAAGATAAAATCATCTGAAAATGCTAATATCATCTCAATAGTTCAAGTCTTACGCATATAAGGACACATGTTTTGGCATCAAAATTATGTGGTGATAGAGTAATTTCCAAGCACCTCATTTTTACACTGCCATTACTTTCTCCCTTCAGTATGAAAATGCTTCCTTTTTTGTTGAAATGACAGTGTAAGTGTCTTCATTCTTACTGAAAGTATCTGCTTGATAGCAAACCGTTGACTTATCAAGGAAAAGTCAGGAAAGTTAACTTCTCCTATTATCTCTTTAAAACAAAAAAATGAGTGGCTCTTCTTTAAATGCATTCTCACTATAGTACAAATGATTGTCAAATTTACTATTTAATTATTCCAAAAAATATTTAACCATCTTAAGGACATCTGTAGCCTATTGATTGCATTGTCTTGAAATGTTCCTCTTTTGAAAGAATATCGCATCTACCATTTCTTAGCCATTAAGGTCAGATAATCTCCTTTCAGGAGTACTTACATATTTCAATTGACAAATTACTGTTAGACACATGTGAACTTGCGAATGGTGGCAGTTAAAATTAGTGTCTCATTGTAAGGTTTAAATTTTATTTTTTACTTAAAAGTATACTTATATATTTTAGATGAAGACAGAGAGATGGAGCCAGAGCTCTGCTGTTCACTAGTTCAACCCCAAATGACTGTCATATCCCTAGAAGCTGGGCACACATAGGTTCCCTGTTGCCTCCTTAGCATTCTGCCAGCCATTGTGCCACCCTTGAAGTTAAAATCAGTGAAACCCATCCTGTTTTAGTCTTCAAAGTTCAAAATTGTGCACCAGATATACCACTTGCTTTACAAGTGAGCCCACCTCAATTATTTTGTTACAGTGGTAGGAATTGAATTCATAGGATTAATTCCATAAATATTCTAGAAGGTCTACCTTCCAATAAAGATGCTAATCCAAAGGGTAGTGATCATTTATTATGGTATTTTTGTATTTTGCCAGTAGAAATAGACATATCAGGATCTTGCTTGATGCTGCCTGCCACTGTTCCACACAACATTGCATACTTACAAATCCATATAAAAAAGAAGGAAAGCCAGTATCTCCAGTCTAGGAAACTCTGGGCAGCTGGAACAAGTGGATCATTTCCTGTCACCAATAGCAATCCTGCATTTGTCTGGAAGGTTGGGAGTCTACAGAAAATAGGGATCTGAGGTGGCACATCTGAGGCCTCATGCCTGAAGAACTAACTCACAGTCAGTAATTCTGTCTCACTGTCTAATTATTGTGAAGAGGGAAGCTGATCCACAAGAACTTGAAGATAGAAGCAGAATGACACTTATCACCTTTAATCATATGGAAATATTGTGTGCAATTCATATTTCCATCTGTCCATTTTTAGTGATCTATGAATGAATGCATTTATTATGTCTATGTAGGGTTTTTCAGAATATAGTTGGTTTGTATTTATAAACACTCGAAACTTTCTCTTAGATTATCAATATTTGTTCTAAAAGAAATCTTCAGGAAAAAATTGCCACTGGGAAAGTACTAAATTCAGGCAACAATAAATAGTGATTCTA